>NC_069502.1:1000057080-1000104580 GCF_027579735.1 Bombina bombina | reverse complement strand
TAATTCTACAACATGCTAACATAGACATGCCAACATGACTCCTAACATAAATATATTGTCCCACAATGTAAGGGGCTTAAACACAGATGTAAAAAGAAGAAGAATGGCGATGTCACAATACACCTCATTACATGCTAATATTCTATTCCTTCAGGAGACCCATTTACTTAAAGAGAAAATCCCAAAATATTGGGCAAAACATTTCAACACCCATTATCACTCTACAGCAACAGCCAAAAAAAAAAGGGGCACATCTATACTCATTTACTCTTCACTTAACTTCACACAAGAAGATATAATTACAGACAATGAAGGGAGATATATTATAGTTAAAGGGCGAATATCAGACTCGGAAATCACACTATGCAATATCTATGCGCCAAATGAGAATCAACATAGCTTTTTTCAACACATCTCACATTTTGCTCACGCAAATTACCATGAGACCTATCAGTCCAACAGACACTAAACCTCTAACTAATAAATAAGCTAGACATAATCGCATTGTTAAATCAATAAATGAAAGTTTGTTACCTCACTCCCTGATAGAGACATGGACTACATTATATGGCTTGACCAACGATACCACATTCTACTCGGCAGCACATAAGTCTTACATTAGACTAGATTATATATATGCTAGCCAGATATTACAGCCTGTATTAAACAACTCTCAGATCCATGTATGTGTGTGGTCCGATCACTCGATAGTTACCCTACAGGTGGAGGGATTGAGTGATCCAAGAAGGAGTAAAACGTGGACTTTCGACAAAACATATATTAGTAACCCCCAAACACATAACAATATACTTAAAGTACTAACAGAATATTGGCATATAAACACAGACACTGTAACTAACCCTGGGATCACATGGGCGGCTCATAAAGCGGTTTTAAGAGGGATACTGATCAAGGAAAAAACATTGCAGATCAGGAAGTACAGACATAATCTAAAACAGATGCACACAGAGATTGAGGACTTTGAAGGAGTGTAGCTAGTGCTGATTTTTTAGCTTGGAGGGTCTGTTGGATTGTTTTTGCTTTAGTGAGTTTGTCGTCTTTCTATCTCAAGCCACTAGAGCTATTCAGAAACTTCAGGCACAATACTTTATATTCGCAAACAAACCAGACAGATATATGTCATAAAATTAGGGAACGACATAGGGCCTCAGCGATCACCCACATTGAAACACCAAACAACAAATTATCCTCACACCCGCAGGAAATAGTAGATACTTTTGCATCATTTTATGGTGAACTATTTAACGGGAGAAAGGTTTTACATAATACGGAGACGGTGACACTCATTTCAACAGTCTTTACTCCTGACTTACTACAATCCATATCTAATGAACAAAAGGAAACATTAAATGCACCCATATCCACTATAGAAGTAATAGGGGCAATCAAAGATCTCAAACCGGGAAAAGCTGCGGGCCCTGATGGCTTTCCAGGCGAATATTATAAGCTCTTTAAAACAGCATTAATTCCGCACCTTGTTAAATTTTGTAACTACGTTATGGAGGGAGGGGATATTGCATCTGAATTGTTAGCCGCCAAAATAGTAGTTATTCCCAAGCCTGGAAGGGACCATAAAAAATGTCAAAACTATCGTCCAATATCCCTTATCAACCAGGATCTTAAAATTTTTACAAAGGTAATAGCAAACCGATTTAAGCATATCTTACCCCACTTGGTCCATCCAGATCAAGTGGGTTTTATTAAAGGTAGGGAAGCCCCGGATAATATACGTAGAGTTACCAACTTAATTCAAACCCTGAAAGAGACACGGACGCCTTCTCTGCTCCTATCGTTGGACGCGGAGAAGGCGTTCGACCAAATTGATTGGGACTATATGTTCCTGGTATTACACAAGATGGGATTTGAGGGGGCACTCATCAAAGCATTAAAAGCCATTTATTCCTCCCAAGCAGCACAAGTATCATCGGCGGGTTATAAATCTCAACCCTTTCCAATTCGTAACGGGACCAGACAGGGATGTCCCCTGTCTCCGCTACCTTTTGCCCTATGCAGAGAGCCACTCACCGCCAAAATTCGCTCACAGGTAGATATAACAGGAGTTAAGATAAATAATGCGGAATATAAACTAGCCCTTTTTGCGGACGATATACTACTAACATTGACGAACCCACTGATATCGCTGCCTAATCTTTATCAAACCTTAGCGAACTTTACTGCCATTTCAGGTTTCAAAATAAATGCAGAAAAGTGTGAAGCCCTCTCTATTATGATCCCCAGGAAGACTCAGACGCTATTAGAATCAGACTTTAACTTTCGGTGGATGAAACAGTCCCTAAAATATCTAGGAATTCACCTCCCAAATTGCCCCACACAACTATAGAGTAAATTATACTCCATTATTTAAACAAATTAAAAAAGACCTGTCAAAATGGAAAAGTTTTAATTTTTCGTGGCTGGGTAGAGTGGCGGCGGTAATTATATTTATTTAGGACCCTACCCATTAAAATAGTGAAAGCAGATTTAGAGACATTACAAAAAGAGATTCAAATATTCATTAGAGGCGATAAAACGAACAGAATAGCGAAACCGATCTTAAATAGGCACAAAAAACTAGGAGGCATTGGGGCCCCCAATTTGATAGATTATTATAACTGCTAGACTAGCACAAGACGTCCTACTGTTGAAGAGATCTAAAGAGATTGTGTGGCCTAATTTAGAGGCAAATCTGGGTGGGTGGAACGAAAGTGATACAATCATCTGGGATCCAGTGAAAACACAGACTAATAAAGAGACATCTAGACCCTACACTGCAAATCTCACAGTAGCCACTTGGAAAATAGCAAAAACTAAATACAAACTAATCCCAAAACACTCCCTATACATGCCGATAAGATTTATATTGCCTAATGAACTAAGGGCTCAACTTACAAAATGGGAAAATAAGGGCTTATATAGAGTTGCGGACTATTTAGAGGGTGGAACTGTAATTGAAATTATATTGGTTATTATTGGTACATATACTTACAAATACAGTCAGCAATACAAACATATTTGAGAAACCCGAGAGAAAACAACACCACCCCAATAGAACTCTTTTGTAAAACAGCAGACCGCAACAAGCATGTCATTTCTATCTTATACATAGCCATACAAGCTACACAGTCCAATACAAAAACATCGACTATGGTGGCATGGGAAAAGGAACTACTTATCTATAAAGACGCTAAAGAATGGGAAACAATATTTCAGACTGCAGAGAAAGGGCTTATAAGTGTGGACCTTAAAGAAAATGTTATTAAAACCATATATCGCTGGTACTTAACACCTACAAGAACGGCACATATGCATACACAAGGTAGTATATATTGCTACAGAGGGTGTGGAGAAATAGGAACATACAGACATATGTGGTGGGATTGTAGGGAAATCACAGGAATTTGGAGACAACTATCCAACTTCCTTAGTCAAATCCTGGATGAAAATATTGTCCTCACAATACAACAGGCCCTCCTACATGAACATATTAGCATATACAATAAACATATTAACACATTTATCAGGATCCTATGCACAGTCACAAGGACATGCATAGCTAGACATTGGAAAACAGGTAGCCCAACGTGGACAGAAATATATAATAAAATTCAACATACATATACTATGTATGAGCTAGCATCTAGTACTCTAGATAATAAAGAAACAGTTCAAGCTGTGTTGTACTATTGGATAAGTAAGTGAATCCTGGTTATGTAGGAATGTCGGGGAAAATACCTTAAGGTGGTTAAAATAATCACAACCAATCTCACCAATAGACATACATATAATACAGACTGAAAAAAGATATGTCGTCACTCCCTATCCCCTCCCTTTTTGTCCTTCTTTAACCCAGTTTTCTTAGATTTACCTTTTCTCAATGGTGTCCTATCTAATCTAGAATACCTATAGATGGAGCAGTTACTAGTAGAGTCACTATGTTATATTATTTCATGTTCATATAGAATAAGTTCAAAACCAGAGACGTTCCAATAATATAATCCTCTTCTCGAAATTAAAAAAATGAGAGTCCTGGAAAAAATGTGAGAATATGGACTAAACACCTTTAATACTTTGTGACTACAGGACTCTGTTATCATTTGCTAATTGTTGATTTAAAATGGGTTTTATGTAATCAAATGAGATATAATTGCTTAATACAAAGTTGTTGTTTTTTAATCAACCGTTTAACAACAATGTAATATTGTAAGCCTTCTCCCTGGAACATCGAATAGTAGAGATCACCAGAGAAAAGGGTATGTTTATTTCTGTAACAATTTCTTACTAAAAATTAATAAAAAATATTCAAACATAAAAACTTACTTAGAAGCTCCCAGTTGATGAAGTATAGCTGGGACACCCAGTGAAAGGGACTGGGAAAGCAGAGAGTAGACACTCCCCCCTTCCCTGAATACGAAAATACAGATTACACAGACAATAGCAGCATGCTGGTGACTCATTTGCTTGGTCTCAGGTGGGCTCTAGATTTATATGATATTGTGGTATAGCCAACTATGAGCACGTCTTAGCTCTGCACTTTATATTGTATAATGTCCTCTTATTATAGATAGTTATCTACTTCATAATCCTTCCACTTTGAGATTGTTGGATAGGAACTCTTTATAGTGGTCCTAAGCTTTTTGAATAGGATTGAATAAAAGCAGTTCTTGAATATTATATTGTAATATCCCATGTAACAAGGGTCCAAGAGTGGCCCTTTTTGGTTTTAATTCTATTGAATATTCCATTAAAGGGACAGTCTAGGCCAAAATAAACTTTCATGATTCAGATAGAGAATGTAATTTTAAACAATTTTCCAATTTACTTTTATTACCAATTTTGCTTTGTTCTCTTGGTATTCTTAGTTGAAAGCTTAACCTAGGAGGTTCATATGCTAAGTTCTTAGATCTTGAAGCCCACCTCTTTCAGATTGCATTTTAACAGTTTTTCACCACTAGAGGGTGTTAGTTCACGTATTTCATATAGATAACTGTGCTCGTGCACGAGAAGTTATCTGGGAGCAGGCACTGATTGGTTAGACTGCAAGTCTGTCAAAAGAACTGAAAAAAGGGGCAGTTTGCAGAGGCTTGGATACAAGATAATCACAGAGGTTAAAAGTATATTAATATAACTGTGTTGGTTATGCAAAACTGGGAAATGGGTAATAAAGGGATTATCTATCTTTTAAAACAATAAAAATTCTGGTGTAGACTGTCCCTTTAAGAGGCCCTTCTTTGCTACAAAGTTTTTGTTTTGCACCAATACAGGGTCCACGAGTGGTCCTTTCTGTCAATTAAAAAGTCATCAAATACCCTAGTTGTCCCTATAACACTAAGATTATGTGTGCATTGGTCTAAAAGAGACCATTATGTATTTGTACAGGGAAAACTGTCAGTCTAACATAAGATGCCTCTAAGGGGTAGCTGCAATGTTAAATTAACTGTTAAAAATGAAAATTTGAGGTTTGTTTTCTTTGTTTATTACTAGATTTACAAGCATGACTTGGCAGCCAGCAAATGGCTTTATTAGTATGAGATATAAGTATGCTATATACAATATATATATATATATATATATATATATATATATATATATATATATATATATATAGTTTGTTTTTTAAAACAGTGTATTTTGACATTTATGTATAGAAGTGCTGGATTTATTTATGCCTGCGCTGTTGCATTTACTTATCTCAATAAAAATCATTTAGAAAAAAAAATCACAAAAATACTGGACATTTAGATGTCCATCTTTTACAGGCTTTGGGTGTTCATTAAATTTTAAATATCCCCAATACCTCAACACATTACAAATATGGGAGACTAAATATATACAGAGAGAAACACAGTCACAGGAACGAACAACCAGCTCAATACCATTGTTAGCCTGTTCTATGGCAATTTACCACCTGGGTGCAGCTTCTTTATAGCTCAGAAACACTTTTCACAGAGTAGAACTTTCCTGTAGTATATCAGTCTGATCACGCCTATTGCGGTCAGTCCAGTGCCAAAATACCATGCAATTCCCCTCTGAACAAGGAACACATCAACCCCAGACATTACAAATATGGGGCAGAAAAAAAATTAAGAGACCGGCAAGGGGCTCAGTCACTTCTGTTTGTATTACTGTCAGTAAAAGAGGGAAAATAATTTATATTATATCAAAAAGGGGGAAAAAAAAAACAGTTTCTTAGAAAAAGAAACTTTATGCTTACCTGATAAATTTGTTTCTTTTTAGACACGATGAGGCCACGGATCATCTTAATTACTAATGGGATATTCACCTCCTGGTCAGCAGGAGGAGGCAAAGAGCACCACAGCAGAGCTGTTAAATAGCTCCTCCCTTCCCTCCCACTCCAGTCATTCGACCGAAGTTAGGAAGAGAAAGGAATAGCCAAGGTGCAGAGGTGTCTGAAGTTTATAATAACCAACAACCTGTCTAAAAGAACAGGGCAGGCCGTGGACTCATTGTGTCTAAAAAGAAACAAATTTATCAGGTAAGTATAAATTTTCTTTTCTTTTTTAAGACACAATGAGTCCACGGATCATCTTAATTACTAATGGGATACAATACCCAAGCTAGAGTACACAGATAAGGGAGGGACAAGACAGGGAACCTAAACGGAAGGCACCACTGCTTGAAGAACCTTTCTCCCAAAAGTGGCCTCAGCCAAGGCAAAAGTATCAAATTTATAGAATTTTTAAAAAGTGTGAAGAGAGGACCAAGTTGCAGCCTTGCAAATCTGTTCCACAGACGCTTCATTTTTTAAATGCCCATGAGGAAGCAACAGCCCTCGTGGAATGAGCCATAACTCTCTCAGGAGGCTGCTGTCCGGCAGTCTCATATGCAAAACGGATGATACTCTTCAGCCAAAAAGAAAGAGGTAGCCGTAGCTTTCTGTCCCTTAAGTTTTTCCAGAGAAAATTACAAACAAAGAAGAGGACTGACGAAAGTAAAAAAAAATTAAAGCATGGACCACATCAAAATTGTGCAGAAGACGTTCTTTCTGAGAAGGATTAGGACACAAAGAAGGAACAACAATCTCCTGATTAATGTTCCTACTGAAACAATCTTAGGAAGAAAACCTAGTTTAGTACGTAAAACTACCTTGTCTGAATGGAAAATAAGGTAAGGAGAAGCGTATTGCAATGCCGAGAGCTCAGACACTCTACGAGCTGAAGAAATCGCAACAAGAAATAAAAGTTTCCACGATAACAACTTAATATCTAAGGAATGCATAGGCTCAGACGGAGCCCCTTGAAGAACTTTGAGAACTAAATTAAGACACCATAGAGGAGTAACTGGTTTGAACACAGGCCTGATCTTGATCAAGGCATGACAGAATGATTGAACATCTGGAACATCCACCAGAAATTTGTGTAATAAAACAGATAAAGCCAAGATCTGACCCTTTAGGGAACTCGTTGATAAACCCTTCTCCAAACCCTCTTGGAGAAAAGACAAAATTCTAGGAATCCTAACCCTACTCCATGAGTAGCCCTTGAATTCACATCAATAAAAGGTATTTACGCCAATTTTTATGGTAAAATCTTTCCAGTCACAGGCTTCCAAGCCTGAATCATGGTCTCTATGACCGATTCAGAAAAACCTTGTTTGGACAAAATTAAGCGTTCAATCTCCAAGCAGTCAGCTTCAGATAAACTAGATTTGGGTGAAGGAATGGTCCTTGAATCAGAAGGTCCTTCCTCAACAGAATTCTCCAAGGTGGCAGAGATGACATGTCCACCAGATCTGCATACCAAATCCTGCAAGGCCAAGCCGGAGCAAAAAGAGTCACCAACGCCCTCTCCTGTTTGATTCGAGCAATGACCCGAGGAAGAAGCGCAAACAGAGGAAATAGGTATGCTAGGCTGAAGGACCAAGGAACCGCCAGAGCATCTATCAGTTCTGCCTGGGGATCCCTGGACCTCAATCCGTATCTCGGGAGCTTGGCATTCTGTCGAGATGCCATGAGATCTAACATCGGCAGACCCCATTTGAGAATCAGGTTGGAGAACACTTCCGGATGAAGTTCCCACTCTCCAGGATGAAAAGTATGTCTGCTCAGAAAGTCCGCCTCCCAGTTGTCCACCCCTGGGATGTGGATCGCCGACAGATAGCAAGAATGGGCCTCCGCCCACTGAATTATCTTGGCTACCTCGGTCATCGCTAAGGAACTGAAGTTATGTTGTCCCACTGGAATCTAATAAACTGGGACCAGAAGAGCATTGAAGATCATTCTCAGTTCCAGGATGTTTATAGGAAGAACAGCCTCCGCCTCCCTGTTCCAGGGTTATTTGAGGAGACAAGTCTGCATAATCTCCATTCCATTGCCTGAGCATGCTTAATTGCAGAGGTCTGAGGTGGAACCGAGCAAACGGGATGATGTCCATTGCCGCCACCATCAGTCTGATTACTTCCATGCACTGGGCCACTGACGGCCAAGGAGTGGACTGAAGGGCTCGACAAGTATCGAGAATCTTTGATTTCCTGACTTCTGTCAGAAAAATCCTCATAGATATAGAATCGATTAGAGTTCCCAAGAAAGTCACCCTTGTATTCGGGATTAAGGAACTCTTTTACAGATTTATCTTCCACCCATGAGCTCTCAGGAAAGATTGCACCACATCGGTGTGAGATCTTGCGTGTTGAAAAGATGGTGCCTGGGTTAGAATATTGTCCAGATAAGGAGCTACCGCAATGCCCCGTAGCCTTAGAACCGCCAGTAGAGACCCAAGAACCTTTGTGAAAATTCTGGGGGCCGTGGCCAGACCGAAAGGAAGAGCCACGAACTGGAAGTGTTTGTCTAGAAAAGCAAACCTCAGGAACCTGTGATGATCTCTGTGGATAGGAACATGTAGATATGCATCCTTAAAATACACGGTTGTCATAAATTGACCCTCCTGGATCAATGGAAGAATGGTACGAATAGTTTCCATCTTGAATGACGGAACCCTGAGAAACTCGTTTAGACTCTTGAGGTCTAAAATAGGTCTGAAGGTTCCCTCCTTTTTGGGAACCACAAACAGATTTGAATAAAAACCTTGCCCCTGTTCCTGTACTGGAATGGGAACAATCACTCCCAGGGAGGAGAGGTCTCTTACACAATGTAAGAACGCCTCTTTTTTTTATCTGGTCTGCAGATAATCTTGAAAGAACAAACCTGCCTCTGGGAGGAACATTTTTGAACTCCAATTTGTATCCCTGAGACACTATTTCTACTGCCTAGGGATCCTGAACATCCCAAACCCAAGCCTGAATGAAGAAGGAAAGTCTGCCCCCTACCAGATCCGATTCCGGGTCGGGGGCATGCCCTTCATGCTGTTTTAGATTCAACAGCAGACTTCTTGGATTGCTTACTCTTGTTCCAAGACTGGTTTGGGTCTCCATGTGGGCTTAGATTGTTCCTGCTTAGCAGAGGAAAAGGAAGAATTTCCCTTGAAATTCCGAAAGGAACGAAAATTACTCTGTCGTCCTTTTTGATTGTTTCTCTTATCCTGAGGGAGGAGATGACCCTTACCTCCCGTGATATCAGAGATAATTTCCGTCAGGCCAGGTCCAAACAAGGTTTTCCTCTAGTAAGGAATCGCTAGAAGCTAAGACGACACGTCCTCTAAGGAAGTCTCAGCCCTGAGAGACTGAGACAGAGCATCAAACCAATATGCTGCCGCACTAGTGACAGTAGCAATGCACGCAGCTGGCTGCAATAGCAGACCCTGGTGAACATAAATCTTTTTAAGTAGACTCTCCAACTTCTTGTCCATGGGATCCTTGAAGGCACAACTATCCTCAATGGGAATAGTAGTTTGCTTGGCTAAGGTGGAAATAGCCCCTTCCACCTTAGGAACCGTTTGCCAAGCCTCCCTGAAAGAGTCAGCTATAAGAAACATCTTTTTAAAAATAGGAGAGGGAGAGATGGGAATACCTGGTCTCTCCCATTCTTTAGAAACAATCTCTGAAGCTCACTTTGGACAGATATTTCAAAGTTCCCTCTTACTCAGACGTTTTTCCAGTGCCAATTTACTTGACTTCACAGGAGCGACCACTACTGTGGAATCACAGTCGTCTAAAGTAACCAAAACCTCCCTGAGTAACAGGCGGAGGTGTTCTAGTTTAAACCTGAAAGTTACAACCTCCGAATCAGAGGCAATGAACTTTCTGAGTCTGAAATTTTGCCTTCCGATGGAACCTCAATACCCTCCACCTCAGTTACCTGGGAGGGTACATCCGAGATTGCCACAATTGCATCAGAAACCTCACTGACTGCATGTTTGTCTTTCCTCTTACGTTTGCCTTGCAGCATTGGAAAAGCAGACAACGCATCAGAAATTGTGGAAGACATAAGCGCAGCTATGTCTTTTAAGGTAACTCCAGCAGGCGCTAGAGCAGAAGTACAGGGCACTGCTTGCGTGGGCGTTAAAGTTTGGGACGCTTGGGGAGAAAGCTGCGGCATACTCTGAATCTCGACATTAGACTCTTGAGAAGCATCCGCTTTCGAAAAATTTTGCTCATGAAAACTCTTTCCACATTTGCATCCAAACACATGGAGCAAGTAACATTTTGCACGTCTCCTATGTCCATACTGAAGCACAATAAGATGACAATGTAATAAAAAATTTATTTTACCCAAAATTTATTTTTAAACAATAAAACATTACTTTACACCTTTTCCTATAACTACCGTAGGCAAAGAGAATGACTGGGGTGGGAGGGAAGGGAGGAGCTATTTAACAGCTCTGCTGTGGTGCTCTTTGCCTCCTCCTGCTGACCAGGAGGGGAATATCCCATTAGTAATTAAGATGATCTGTAGACTCATCGTGTCCTAAAAAAGAAAAAGTATTGATAAAAAAAATCTGCTTTATTCAAACAGCTTTAAAATATACACAGGAAAACAAGGTCGTTGACTGGTCTAACACGTTTTGGCTAAATTGCCATAATCATAGACCTGACATAGTATGTTGTTTTTAAACTCTGTTGACATTTGCTGATTCACCAGCGGTTGCAATTTATTACACAATGCACACTAGAACTAGAGAAAATCAAACATTCTACCCATTCTAACACAATCTTTGTGTGTGTCTTTTCAAAATAATTTAATTGTATGTTCCTGGTAGCCAAGGGGTAAAATGACAGCTCAGTTGAGACAAAAATAAATAAATGGGTGGCAGCATTAAGATAGAGCTTTTGGAGGGACATTGTATGACCCTACCTACCATTGTGCCCAATCATAGATTCTCCAGTATTTTTGCAGAAGACAGCCAGTGTAAGGTTCTGTTCTTACACTCCCCTTCTCTCTCCCTGTCACACCCACTACCAACTGATTCGCTGTCTTCCCTTTAAGTCAGGTGCTCACTTTGCACTCAGTGCTTAGTATTGTAGTTTCCACTACCAGACTGGATTACAAACCAATTGTCTCTATAAGCTGAAATTTGCCATTGAGGATTCTTTATTAACATTTTAAAACAACTACCTCTCTTACTGCCTAAAAGGACTTCCAACTTAAGGTGTTCATCTACCAGGAATGGTATTTGTAAAATTCAGAGATTACCAACAAACCGTTTCTCTCATTCACCTGCAGTCCTAAATTTCCAGCAGCAGATTTCACACAGGCTAATATCGCTGCAACCGCCTCCACACTAAACTGACGTCACAGCCCAAACAGCTCCGGCGTTTGTAGTCAGCGTGTAACCGCACAGACTTCTCTGCAACTCCGCAGCATTTCTACAGCCTCAAAGGAAGAGAAGGTAGTAAAACTTTCTTACCGTAATTTTGCACCACTATTGACTGTTTCTCCTACTTTGTGTTCAACCTACAGTTAAAGGAAATTATTACAAAATAGCGCTTCTGTCATTTAACAACTAATACCAGCATATATTAACCACGCTGCCAACTGTGTTACAACTACTTTTGATACATCTGCTGTTTGTGCATTCGCAACAATATTACTCACTTCTGCTTGTGCTAATGGACTAAGCTATTTTCTGATTATATCTCTTTATGGTATTTATCAGTTATTTCATATATTCAATATAACACCGTATCTATACCTGTATGAATTATTTCCTGAGCAACACCACAAGATTTTAAGAACTCTTTCCTTCAATAAAGAGTTTAGACAGTCTTGTGTTACAAACACTAAATTTGGCTTCAACACTGCAGTTGTGTTCCACAAATTTGATTAATCCTTATATAATACTAAGCCTGAGAAAACTATGGAACCAGCAGATTTACGCCAGATTGTATATAATCTTACCCAAAAGGTTGATCAGCTCTCACAAGGCCTACATGAATTACAGGTTGAAAATACTGCTCTAAGGAATGTTATAAAATACTCTATTGCTTTAAAGGGGAATCAGCATGACAACTCTATTGAGCCTCAAGTTTCACTTCCTGACCTTTTCTCTGGGAATAGAAAAGCCTATAGGCAATTTAAAAATGCTTGTCAACTTCTTTTTTCTATGAGACCTAGAACATACCCCACTGACAGAGTTAAAGTTTTGACAACCATTTCTTTTCTCAGAGGTGATCCAAGAAACTGGGCGGATAAATTCACTGAAACCCAGGACCCAATTTTAGCCTCTCTTGACGATTTCTTCACTTCAATGGATGAAATGTATCTAGACACAGATATACAGCTTACTGCTGAGATGAGTTTAAGGAGTCTTAAGCAAGGGAAGAGACCTGTGGAGGAGTATATCACCGACTTCAAACAGTACTCCACAGATGCTCATTGGACCCCTGTTGCACTCCGAAACCAATTCCGTTTAGGATTATCAGAAACATTAAAAGATGAATTTGCCCGAATTGAGTTACCTCAGACCCTTGATACTTTCATGAAGATGGCTATTCAAATTGATCGCCGCTTACGCGAAAGAAAAGCTGAAAAATATTCCACTGACTTGAAACCTAAAACCTCTTTTCATGTCGCTACAACCACCTCTTCTTCAACATCTAAATCTCAAGCAGAACCTATGGAAATTGGGTTTTTTAGAGGTCCTTTGTCTTTTGAAGAAAAACAACGTAGACGTGTTAAAAACTTGTGCATGTACTGCGCTAGTTCCTCCCATACTGTCCAGGACTGTTCAATACTATTAAAAAATAAGAAAAGTAAGTCCAACAACTTATTTACTTCTCTTCATTCTCCATCGCAATCCACTTATTGTACTTTGTCTGTCTCCTTACAGCTACAACAAAGTCATCTGAAGATTGATGATGCTATTATCGATTCGGGGGCATCTGGGAATTATATTGACCAAGATTTCTGCTCTATGAAGAATATACCACTCATCAAGAAAAAGACTCCTATACCTATTAGAGTCATAGATGGGTCACTTATGTTTTCTGGTCCAATTACACATGAGACCATCCCTATTATAACTGTTATTTCTGGACATACTGAAATGTTATCATTTGACGTTCTTCCCTCGCCCCATTTCCCTTTGGTTTTGGGTTTGAAGTGGTTACAACTTCATAACCCTGATATTATTTGGTCTCCTTTTCAAATAAAGTTTTCTTCAGATTATTGCAGAAATACATGTTTTCCTTGTCCTTTATTGATAAATTCAACTATCCACTCTGACAGTTTACCTCCTCAATATTTAGAGTTTCAAGATGTCTTCAGTAAGACCGAAGCAGAGAATTTACCACCACACAGGGTTTATGATTGCCCTATCGATCTTCAACCAGGAGCTAGGATACCCTTTGGTCATATTTACCCATTAAGCAATCCTGAACTTGAACATCTCAAATTGTATCTTGAAGAGAACTTGAAAAAAGGCTTTATTAGGCCCTCCACTTCTCCAGCTGGAGCTGGTTTCTTCTTTGTGCGTAACAAAGATGCTAGTCTGAGGCCAATTATTGACTATCGTGAACTGAATAAGTACACTATCAAAAACCGATACCCCCTGCCTTTGATTCCCGAAATGATTGAGAGGCTATCTGATGCTACTATATTCACCAAGCTTGACTTAAGAGGGGCGTATAATCTCATCCGAATAAAGGAGGGTCACGAATGGTTGACAGCGTTTAGGACCAGGTACGGCTTATTTGAATATCTTGTAATGCCTTTCGGCCTTTGCAACGCCCCTGCCACCTTCCAACATTTTATAAATGATGTGTTTCGTGATCTCCTTGACGTATGTCTAGTTATTTATTTGGATGATATCCTCATATACTCAAGAACTATGGATGAACATGTCAAACACGTCCGACAGGTGCTTGCTCGTCTAAGAGCACATAAACTTTACGCTAAATTGGAAAAATGTAAATTCCACACAACAGAAGTTTCATTCTTGGGTTATGATATTTCACCATCCGGAATCCAAATGCAAAAGCAGAAAGTTGACACTGTTTTGAATTGGCCTGAACCTAAGTCCAGAAAAGAACTACAACGTTTCCTTGGTTTCGCCAATTACTACAGGAAATTTATTAAGGGTTTTTCTAAAATAGTAAAGCCTCTTACAATATTAACCGGTTCTTCCAGTTCTTTCTTATGGGGTTCTGATGCTAAACATGCATTCCAACACTTAAAGTCTAGGTTCACTTCTGCACCTATCCTCCAATTTCCTAATCCTTCTTATCAGTATACCCTAGAAGTAGACTCCTCGGATTATGCAATCGTAGCTGTACTTTCACAACAAAAATCTTTATCCGAACCACTTCATCCTATTTCTTACTTCTCCAAACTTATGTCACCTGCCGAACGTAATTACGCTATTGGAGATAAGGAATTACTGGCAATCCGACGATCTCTCGAACATTGGAGACACCTTCTAGAGGGCACGGTCTTACCAATTGTTATCTTCACAGATCATAAGAATCTACAATATTTACAATCTAACAAAACCCTTTCTGCTAGACAGGTTCGTTGGAGTTTATATTTTGATCGTTTTAACTTCACCATTATTTACAGACCAGCAAATAAAAATGCTAAAGCAGACGCCCTATCACGTCTTCCTATTCGTCCAACTGAGTCTCCCATCAGGAAAGATATTGTTTCTCCCCAATGTTTTATTGGTTTCACTTCTACTATATTATCTGAATTAAAAAACTTCTGTAAAAAAAAACCTATACCTCCTGAACCAAATCTTCTCAAGATTCATGGCCTGTATTTCCAAGGTGAGAAATTGTATGTACCTAATGGCTTAAGAACACAGATTATACAGAGCTGCCATGATACTCCTTTGGCTGGTCATCCTGGGCTTTTAAGGACTCTTGATCTGGTTAGTCGTACTTATTGGTGGCCTCAAATGAAATCAACTATAGCTGAATATATTACCACTTGCAGGGATTGTGTCACTTCTAAACCTGATCGGAGACCTCCTTTTGGATTACTTATGCCTCTACCAGTTTCCAACAAACCATGGCATCATATCTCAATGGATTTCATTGTTGAATTACCACCCTCAAAAAAACAAACCACTATACTTGTTGTCATTGATTTATTCACAAAGATGGCTCATTTCATACCGTTTCATAAGCTTCCTACTTCTTCAGAGACTGCTTTTTTGTTCATTGATCATATTGTAAAGTTACATGGCATTCCCTCTATATTAACAACTGACCGAGGGACACAATTCACCTCCAAATTCTGGCTTAAATTATGTGAGATCACTAAGATGGAACATCGTTTTACCACAGCCTACCATCCCCAGACTAATGGGCAATCTGAGAGGTTGAATCAATGGCTCGAACATTATCTTCGGGGTTACTGTTCTTATCATCAGGCTGATTGGATTAATTACCTCTCAATGGCAGAATTTGCTTACAATAACTCAATCAACTCTTCTATCAAGATGACCCCCTTCTTTGCTAACTATGCATATCATCCTAAATTTTCTTTCTTACCTTCTACTTCATCAGATTCTCCCCTACTTGATGATTTGCACAATTCATTACAGGAGAACTTCAAAATCATTCATGAAAACATCCTTGAAGCTCAAAAGTCTCAAAAACACTTTTATGACCTCAGAAGACGTAAAGCTCCTGACTACAAAATTGGAGATTTGGTTTGGCTTTCTACAAAGAATTTGAAATTACAAATCCCTTCTAAGAAAATGGCCAGTCTGTTTATTGGACCTTTTCCTATACAGAAAGTCATTAATGCCAATGCTGTCAGACTAGAGCTTCCCAGCTCTCTAAGGATACATCCCACTTTTCACGTTTCCCTGTTGAAACCTTACGTCCGCACTAGGAATGACCAAATCCTTCTACCTCCTTCAAATATAGCTTCAGATGGTAAAGAATACGAGGTTGAAACCATATTGGACTCTAGAATTTCCAAAGGTGTACTTCAGTATTTGGTGAGATGGAAGGATTATTCTGCAGAGGAAGATTCTTGGGAACCTCTTTCTAATATTAATTCTCCACGACTTCTGTCGTTGTTCCATCGTCGCCATCCTGACCGACCTCGACCTTTCGCTGTGGAACAGCTTCCTTGACGAGGGGGTTCTGTTCTTACACTCCCCTTCTCTCTCCCTGTCACACCCACTACCAACTGATTCGCTGTCTTCCCTTTAAGTCAGGTGCTCACTTTGCACTCAGTGCTTAGTATTGTAGTTTCCACTACCAGACTGGATTACAAACCAATTGTCTCTATAAGCTGAAATTTGCCATTGAGGATTCTTTATTAACATTTTAAAACAACTACCTCTCTTACTGCCTAAAAGGACTTCCAACTTAAGGTGTTCATCTACCAGGAATGGTATTTGTAAAATTCAGAGATTACCAACAAACCGTTTCTCTCATTCACCTGCAGTCCTAAATTTCCAGCAGCAGATTTCACACAGGCTAATATCGCTGCAACCGCCTCCACACTAAACTGACGTCACAGCCCAAACAGCTCCGGCGTTTGTAGTCAGCGTGTAACCGCACAGACTTCTCTGCAACTCCGCAGCATTTCTACAGCCTCAAAGGAAGAGAAGGTAGTAAAACTTTCTTACCGTAATTTTGCACCACTATTGACTGTTTCTCCTACTTTGTGTTCAACCTACAGTTAAAGGAAATTATTACAAAATAGCGCTTCTGTCATTTAACAACTAATACCAGCATATATTAACCACGCTGCCAACTGTGTTACAACTACTTTTGATACATCTGCTGTTTGTGCATTCGCAACAATATTACTCACTTCTGCTTGTGCTAATGGACTAAGCTATTTTCTGATTATATCTCTTTATGGTATTTATCAGTTATTTCATATATTCAATATAACACCGTATCTATACCTGTATGAATTATTTCCTGAGCAACACCACAAGATTTTAAGAACTCTTTCCTTCAATAAAGAGTTTAGACAGTCTTGTGTTACAAACACTAAATTTGGCTTCAACACTGCAGTTGTGTTCCACAAATTTGATTAATCCTTATAGCCAGAAAACCTCATCATCTAATGAAGGGAAGGTGATGAAAATATAATACTCCATAAAAGGAATGAAACTGGCTCTTTTAACAGATAGACACTTTACAGATACTGTACTTTATCATCCGTAGCTGGTACACCGGATCTGTGCTGAATGACCAGGTACTTCTCACGATCTCCCCACCGGCTGTTTGTTCTCTTATGCACAGGTATAAATTGTGTCCTGCAGTCAAAGGAGTCCGACAAAGAAGAATGGTCACATCCAACTTACCTGTTGCCGGTGTCCTGTTGAGATTTGTTATTCTCTATAATTTGCTACCATGATTCACGCATACGCACAATTACGTAGTCGCACTCCACGTGTTTCATGTGAATGTGTGGAATGCAATTACGTAAATACAAGCATGTGCACATCATTTGGTTGCAAATTTTGTCATGCGCAGAAAGATTATGTGGTAGTAAATTTCGATGAAGAACTTATTTTAACACATTAAAGTTAATAGGAGTTTTTTAAAATAAAAAAAAATAAAAAAAAATAAAAAAAATTATGCTTCTCTGATAAATTAATTTATTTTGCGGTGGTAAGAATCCACAATCCGTTACTCCTGGGAATTATCTTTCCAACTATTTATTATTATCAGTTATTTGTAGAGCGCCAACAGATTCCACAGCGCTAAATACATGGGTCTAATATGCAAGGTGACAATTATGGGAGACAATAGGTAGGGGGCCCTGCCAAGAGTTTCACTGTTGTACAAGTAAATGATCTCTCATGAACTACAAAGCAGCTAGGCTCGTAGGCTTACATGCTATGGGGTTCAAGGGTATATCTAAAGGAGGAGAGGAACGAAGATAAGAAAACGTTAGTGTATATTTTATGTATCCCTGAACAGTAGAGTCTTTAAGGAGCGCTTGAAAGTTTGAAAACTAGGGAAGAGTTGTGTAGAGCGAGGCAGAGAGTTCCACAATATAGGGGTCAATCTGGAGAAGTCTTGTAGACGGGAATGAGAGGAGGTTGCTAAAGAGGAGGAGAGGAGGTCATGAGCATAGTGAAGGGGATTAGAGTGAGAGTATCTGGAGACTAGGTGGGAGATATCAGGTGGCGCAGTATTATTGAGAGCTTTAAAAGTTAGAGTCAGGATTTTATGTTTTATTCTGGAGGTTAGAGGAAGCCAGTGAAGGGACTGGCAGAGAGGTGCAGCAGATGAGGACCGACATGTAAGGAAGATTAGCCTGGTTAGAGGAAGCCAGTGAAGGGACTGGCAGACAGGTGCAGCAGATGAGGACCGACATGTAAGGAAGATTAGCCTGGCAGAGGCATTTATTATGGATTTTAAGGGAGATAGACGGCAGCTAGGGAGGCCGGAGAGGATGGAATTGCAATAGGCAAGGAGGGAAATGATGATAGAGTTGATTACAGTCTTAGATTTTTTTGAGGATAGGTGTAATTAGTGCATGTTTAAGGGATGAGGGAGATATACCAGTGCTGAGGAAGAGATTCAAAATATGAGTAAGAGTAGGGGACAGGGAGGGCAGTAATTGTGATGGGATAAAGGGGACAGGTAGTGAGGCAAGAGGAGGATATAAGGTGGGGGTGGGTGGAGAAGGGTGTTAAAAGCAGAGAACAGATGTTTTTGGTTTGAAGATAAGGGTAGAGAAGTAATCTTGTTTGGAAAGGTTAAGGACAGAATAACATAAATTAAGCTTACCTGATAATTTCATTTTCTTCTGAAGGGAAGAGTCCACAGCTGCATTCATTACTTTTGGGAAATACAGAACCTGGCCACCAGAAGGAGGCAAAGACACCCCAGCCAAAGGCTTAAATACCTCCTCCACTTCCCTCATCCCCCAGTCATTCTGCCGAGGGAACAAGAAACAGTAGGATAAATATCAGGGTGAAAAAAGGTGCCAGAAGAAAAAAAAAAAAATCACAGCCGCCTCAAAGATAAAACCATGGGCGGGAGCTGTGGACTCTTCCCTTCAGAAAAAAATGAAATTATCAGGTAAGCATAATTTATGTTTTTCTTCGTACAAGGTTAAGAGGCCACAGCTGCACATTACTTTTGGGAAAAGAATACCCAAGCTAGAGGACACTGAATGCAAACAACGGGTGGGTACAAAATGCGGCCCCTTCGAAAGGCACCACAGCCTGATTACTCGACACCCTAAAAAAGTATAGACACGGGTGAAAACCCAAAGCCCAGTTAACTGCACATTAGTTACACCGCCGGCAATGCCGAATTAAAACCACTCAGTCCCAGAGCCCGTCAAGCCCAAACAACCCCCGAGGAGTCAGCCCCGCGTATCACGACTCCCATGAAGGTACCCGGCCAAGACAAGGACCGCTATCTGCCCCCAAAAAAGAGAACAGATTCTCATGAAAAATCCAAAGGATCATTCCACTCTGCAGGACACAGAGCAACCCATGGTTGTCATACAATAGCAAGGTCCAGGGAGACAAACTCCCTAGAAACACAAGGACTAGGGCTGCACGATTAATCACATATGCGATTTAAAACCGCAATTAATCCCCGCAAGAGTTGTGATTTATTCATATATATATATATATATATATATATATATATATATATATATATATATATATATATATATATATATCCTCAGAAGTGGCTGTAATGCATTGATTTGTATGTGATTTCTTGCAAACCAGCTCCATCTAGTGGTTGCTTTTAGCACACATTTGTAAAATGGCTGTTTTACTTTCACTTTCTTATCTCAGTAGCAGCTGATCAATTAATCTAGAAGTCTAAAAGCTGAGCCCATGCAGGAGATGTGAAGAGAAGGGAAAGCCACTTACTTATATTTCCCCCTAGGGACATCTGCAGTCTGAAACTTGGGGTATGTAATAATTATGGAAGTCTACACACCCCTGTTAAAATGTCAGGTTTCTGTGATGTAAACAAATGAGACAAAGAAATCATTTCAGAACTTTTTCCACCTTTAATGTGACCTATAAACTATACAAATCAATTGAAAAACAAACTAAAATCTTTTAGGTGGAGGGAAGTAAACAAAAAAACTAAAATAATGTGGTTGCATAAATGTGCACACCATCTTATAACTGGGGATGTAGCCGTGTTCAGAATTAAGCAATCACATTCAAAATCATGTTAAATAGAAGTCAGCACACACCTGCCATCATTTAAAGTGCCTCTGATTAACCCCAAATAAAAGTTCAGCTGTTCTAGTAGATCTTTCCCGACATTTCCTTAGTCGCATCCTTCAGCAAAAGCCTGGTCTGCAGAGAGCTTCCAAAGCATCAGAGGGATCTCATTGTTAAACGGTATCAGTCAGGAGAAAGGTACAAAAGAATTTCCAAGATATTAAATATACTATGGAACACAGTGAAGACAGTCATCATCAAGTGGAGGAAATATGGCGCAACAGTGACATTACCAAGAACTAGTTTCCCTCCAAAATTGTTAAAAATACGAGAAGAAAACTGGTCTGGGATGCTGCCAAGAGGCCTACAGCAACATTAAAGGAGCTGTAGGAATATCTGGCGAATACTGGCTGTGTGGTACATGTGACAACAATCTCCTGTATTCTTCATATGTTTGGGCTATGGGGTAGAGTGGCAAGACAGAAGCCTTTTCTTATGAAGAAAAACATCCAAGCCCAGCTAAAATTTAGCAAAAACACATCTGAAGTCTCCCAAAAGCATGTGGGAAAAGTTGTTATGGTCTGATGAAACCAAGGTTGAACTTTTTGGCCATAATTCCAAAAGATATGTTTGGCGCAAAAAAAAACACTGCACATCACCAAAAGAACACCATACCCACAGTGAAGCATGGCAGGGCAGCATCATGCTTTGGGGCTGTTTTTCTTCAGCTGGAACTGGGGCCTTAATCAAGGTAGAGGGAATTATGAACAGTTACAAATACCAGTCAATATTGGCACAAAACCTTGAGGTTTCTGCTAGAAAGCTGACTATGAAGAGGAACTTCATCTTTCAGCATAACAACAACACACAGCATACATCCAAATCAAACCAGAAGATTAAAGTTTTGGAATAGCCCAGACCTGAATCCGATTGAAAATCTGTGGGGTGATCTGAAGAGGGCTGTGCACAGGAGATGCCCTCGCAATCTGACAGATTTAGAGTGTTTTTGCAAAGAAAAGTGGGCAAATCTTGCCAAGTCAAGATGTGCCATGCTGATAAACTCATACCCAAAAAGACTGAGTGCTGTAATAAATCAAAAGTTGCTTCAAAACAGTAATGGGTTTAAGGGTGTGCACACTTGTGCAACTATATTATTTTTTTATTATTATTTTTACTTCCCTTCACCTAAAAGATTTCAGTTTGTTTTTCAATTGAGATGTAAAGGTTCAAACGGATCCCCTTGAAGAACTGAAAGAACTAGATTTAGACTCCATGGCGGAGCCACAGGTTTATAGACAGGCTTGATTTTGACTAAAGCCTGAGTAAACGCTTGAACATCTGGTACCTCTGCCAGACACTTGTGTAAAAGAATAGACAGAGCAGATGTCACGCCCAGCTGCTGGGAAGCTCTGCAGTCCTCTCTGTGTGCTTGATTGACAGGTGTCTGAGCCACCCCTTCCTGATGTCACAACCAGGCTTTTTATTCTGGCTTCCTGTTTCTCCAGTGCCCGTTTGTTTGTTAACTTTGTGGCTTCTGATAGGATTTCACTGAGGAATCTCTCTAACTGCTGCTTTTCTGTTGCCAATCTCTTCAAGGACTTACTATGCTGGATTAACCTTCAACCTCCTGATTACCTGTCTCCAAACAATGCAAGTACTGTTTGTTTTGTGAAACTTTCAAACTTCCTGTTTACCTGCTACAAACCCTGCATATTCAGACTACTCTGTGTAGTGCAAAACTATTCAAATACTGTTATTTCTGTGAAACCTTCAATCTGCATGTTTACCTGTTTCCAAACTCTGCAAAAACAATTATTCAGTGTAAACCTTCAAACTGCTTGATATCCTGTTGCCAATCTCAACAAGTACTGATTAATCTGTGTTAACCTTCAAACTACCAGCTTACCTGTTGCTATCACTGCAAGTTCTAACACAGTGTTAACCTTCAAACTACCTGATTACATGTTAATTCTGCAAGTTCTGACTACACAGTGTTTACCCTCAAACTGCCTGATTACCTGTTGCATACTCTGCAAAGACTGTCTACTCAGTGTTAACCCTCAAACTGCCTGATTACCTGTTGCATACTCTGCAAAGACTGTCTACTCAGTGTTAACCCTCAAACTGCCTGATTACCTGTTGCATACTCTGCAAAGACTGTCTACTCAGTGTTAACCCTCAAACTGCCTGATTACCTGTTGCATACTCTGCAAAGACTGTCTACACATTGTTAACCTTGAGACTGCCTGATAACAAATGACCTACTCCTGCATTATTAACTGTTTCCCGTTTTACCCTTCTTCTGTCTGAGTATAAGTGGACTATCCCTGCTCTCCTGATTCTGTGGAAGACATTTCCTGAAACCAGTTCCTTATTCAGAAGTCTATCTGGCTGATATCATGAATTACTTTGGCACAGGCTAACCCTGCTCCATATCGTGAGTACTTTGTTTTTTGGAGGTTGTCGTGGGGTCACGTC
This sequence comes from Bombina bombina, assembly GCF_027579735.1. Lineage (NCBI taxonomy): Eukaryota > Metazoa > Chordata > Amphibia > Anura > Bombinatoridae > Bombina > Bombina bombina. The sequence goes on along the minus strand of NC_069502.1, from coordinate 1,000,081,601 downwards.
CTGGATTAAACTCAGAGTGCAAGGGTGTTGTTTAAGTTCGCCCTAGCATTTGGGTCTTCTTTTGGACATTTCCTAACCTGACAGTACAAACGGGCCATAATATGGACCCTGACGAGTTATCCAGGGCTTTGGCTCTACAAGGGCAACTTCTAGGAAATCATTCTGCTCATTTGCAATCTTTGGATTCCAAGCTTGACCAGATTACTGCTCTGCTACATAACCTCTCCGCTCCTTCCCAAGCGACGGTGACTCCTGCTGCCACTGCTACTAGCACCAATGCTGTCTTTAAGCCACCTCAAACTGTTGGACAGAATATACCACGAATCCCACTTCCAGATAAATATGACGGTAATCCTGAAGAATGCCGTGGATTCCTTAATCAGTGTCGTTTACACTTCAGAAACAATCCTCAAGTTTTTTCCAATTCTACTTCCAAAATCACCTTTATTATTTCTCTCTTGAAGGGTAAGGCTCTAGCCTGGGTGTCCCCTCTTTTAGAGAAGAATAATCCGTTACTACAGGATGTGGAATTATTTGTGTTCATTTTTTCTTCTGTTTTTGACAAGCCTGGGAGGTCTGCAGCTGCTGAGGCAGGATTGTTGGATCTGAGACAGGGATCCCTTTTGGTAGCTCAATATGCTATTGAATTCAGGACTTTAGCCGCAGAAACTGATTGGAACCATGGAGCCTTACGGGCAGCCTTTCGCAAAGGACTTTGCGAACGCCTTAAGGATGAACTTGTATTTCGGGAACTCCCCGATTCATTGGAGGGTCTTATCAATTTATGTATTACTCTTGACGCCCGGCATTCTGAACGTCTTCAGGAGAGAGATAGGAATCGGAGATCCTTTGTTAAATCTTCTTTTCGTCCTCCTATTCGAACCTCAAGTCTTTCTAATAATAATTCCCAATTTCCTGAGTCTGTGGAACCCATGGAAGTAGGAGCTATTAAATTGTCAGAAGCTGAACGCCATAGAAGGCGTACTCTTGGGTTATGTCTGTATTGTGGAACCAAAGGACATTTACTGAAGGACTGTCCTATCCGGCCAGTAAAAGCCAAGGCTTAACTTTTGATAGAGGGACAGAGTTAAGCCAGAATCCCATGTCTTCCCTCAATTCTAAACTTTTTGTTCCTGTAGCTATCTCTTTTGGAAACACCAAGTTTCGAGCTCAAGCTCTCATCGATTCTGGAGCTGCTGGAGTATTCATTGATTCAAACTTTGCTGACTCTCTCAGGATTCCTCTTCAAGCCAAGAAACAGTTAATTAAGGTAACTACTGTCAGTGGACAGCCTCTTGGTACTGGTATCATACAACATTCTACCATTCCTCTTCTTTTGACTGTGGGCATACTTCATTCTGAAATTATTCGTTTTGATGTCATCTCTTCTCCCCACATACCATTGATTCTGGGGTTACCTTGGTTGCAGCTTCATGATCCAGTTTTCTCATGGTCTAAAGGAGAACTTATTTCCTGGGGAACTACCGGTTTCAAACATTGCCTGCAAAATCCCTCTAAACCATCCTGTCGTGTTGTAGCTATGGTGGAAGTTCCTGAATCATTGCCCAATTACTATCATGCCTTTTGTGATGTGTTTTCTAAAAAAGAGGCTGAGACGTTACATTCACACCGGATATTTGACTGTCCTATCGAATTGTATTCAGGGGCTCCTCTACCTAAGGGAAGGACCTATCCCCTCTCTCGTCAAGAAAATGTCTCTCGAGGAATACATAAAGGACAACTTAGCCAGAGGATTCATTCGTCCTTCCTCTTCACCTGTGGGTGCAGGTTTTTTCTTCATTGGGAAAAAAGATGGAGGTCTTCGTCCCTGTATTGATTATCGAGCCTTGAATCAGATTACTGTCAAAAACAGCTATCCTCTGCCGCTCATTTCTGAGTTATTCGATCGTCTTCATGGTGCTTCTATTTGTTCCAAGTTAGATCTCCGTGGGGCCTACAATCTGGTCAGAATCCGTAAAGGAGACGAATGGAAGACGGCATTTAACACTAGATTTGGTCACTACGAGTATCTAGTAATGCCATTTGGATTGTGCAATGCACCAGCAGTATTTCAGCACTTTGTTAACAAAATCTTCAGAGATTATCTAAATCAATTTGTTATCATTTACCTCGATGACATTCTAATCTATTCGAAAACATTACAGGAACATGTACATTCTTCAGAGGTTACGAGACAATTCCCTGTTCGCTAAATTGGAGAAATGCTCTTTTCATCAGAGTTCCATCCCCTTTTTGGGGTATATCATTTCTGAATCAGGTTTTGAGATGGATCCTGCTAAACTGTCGGCTATCAAGGACTGGCCCAGACCAACTACTCTCAAATCCCTGCAGAGGTTTCTTGGCTTTGCCAATTACTATATAAAGTTTATAAAGAACTTTGCTGACATCACGTCTCCACTCACTTCTCTTACTAAGAAAGCGCAAAATTGTAAGAACTGGTCCTCTTCGGCAGTACAGGCTTTTGAAACACTAAAATCAGCATTTTCTTCTGCACCTCTTCTCAGTCATCCAATTCCCGATTTCCAGTTTATCTTGGAGGTTGACGCTTCCTCTATAGCAGCTGGAGCTGTTCTCTCCCAACGTGATCCGACTACCACCAAGATACATCCTGTGGCGTTCTTTTCGAAAAAAATTCAATCCTGCCGAGTTAAATTATGATGTGGGCAATAAGGAGCTTTTGGCTATAAAATTAGCTTTGGATGAATGGAGGCATTGGTTAGAGGGTACCAGTCAACCTTTTTTCATTCTGACAGATCACAAGAATCTTTTATACCTCCAAACAGCTACACGTCTCAATCCTCGTCAGGCTCGGTGGGCCTTGTTCTTCTCCAGGTTTAATTTGTACTTTCCTATGTTCCTGGTTCAAAAAATTCCAAGGCAGATGCTTTATATAGGCAGTTCCAATCTTCTGAACCTTCTCCATTGGATTCAGAACCTATTTTACGTCCAGTCAAAGTTTTGGCTCAAGTATCCTCTTTTCCAGTACAGGCTTTACATGCTGCTCAAGTCCGGGTACCATCTTCTTGCAATCTACCTTCTGGTATCCTGTATGTACCCAAAGGATTCCGTCTTAAGCTTCTACGTTGGGCTCATGACAACATTTCAGCAGGTCATCCGGGAATAACCAATACATTGTGGAAACTGAAGCAGCATGTATGGTGGTCCACTATGAGGAGGGATGTTAAGGATTATATTGCTGCTTGTAGTTCTTGTTCTTCGAACAAACAATCTTCTCATCGACCGTTTGGTCTATTACACCCTCTTCCTATTCCTCATTACCCTTGGTCTCACTTATCCATGGACTTTGTTACAGATCTTCCTGTTTCTGCTGGAAATACGACCATTTGGGTAGTGGTGGATCGGTTCTCCAAGTGTGCTCACTTCATACCTCTTCCAGGCTTGCCTACAGCTCAAAGACTTTCTGAACTCTTTGTTCTACATATATCTCGTTTACATGGTTTTCCCACTGACAGTCTCAGATCGTGGAGTCCAATTTGTTTCCAAATTTTGGAGGTCTTTTTGTAAACACTTCAGAATCAACATATCACTTTGTACTGCACACCATCCTCAATCCAACGGACAGACTGAGCGTGTAAATCAAGCCTTGGAATCTTTTCTAAGACATTATGTAGACCATCACCACTCCAACTGGTCTCAGTTATTGCCTTTGGGGGAATTAGCTCACAGCTCACGTTACAACGCTTCATTACAGACCTCTCCCTTTAAGGCAGCTTATGGATTTGAACCTAGAACCTTTCCTATGATTACCAGTTCTACTGAAGTCCCTGGAGCAGATCGTATAGTGAAAAATCTCAGTAATCACTGGCAACTCATTCGTCAAAATCTACTCTCTTCTTCCTTAAGACATAAGAAATATGCTGATCGCAGAAGGTGCAAGGTTCCTTTACTTCGTACTGGAGACAGTATTTTTATCCACCAGATTCATACGTCTTAAACAACCTTGTACCAAGTTGGGTCCTACGTACATTGGACCTTTTCGAATTGTTTCCAGAGTTTGTTCTTCTGCATACCGCCTGGCCTTACCCAAGACTCTCAAGATCCATCCAGTGTTTCATTTCTCTCTACTCAAGCCAGTCATCTACAATCAGTACTCTATCAAGAGTAGACCACCTCCTCCACTTTCCGAGAGGGAACTTCTGAGTTTGAAGTCAGCCAGATTCTCGATTCCAACCTACGGGGCAATCGGCTGTACTACCTGGTCCATTGGAAGGGTTATCCTATCTCTGAACGATCTTGGGAACCGGCCTCTCATGTTCATGCTCCAGCTCTTGTCAGGTCTTTACACAAGAAATACCCTGCCAGGCCTGGTCGGGTCCCCCGGAGGGGTCCTTGAGGAGGGGGCACTGTCACGCTCAGCTGCTGGGAAGCTCTGCAGTCCTCTCTGTGTGCTTGATTGACAGGTGTCTGAGCCACCCCTTCCTGATGATGTCACAACCAGGCTTTTTATTCTGGGCTTCCTGTTTCTCCAGTGCCCGTTTGTTAACTTTGTGGCTTCTGATAGGATTTCGCTGAGGAATCTCTCTAACTGCTGCTTTTCTGTTGCCAATCTCTTCAAGGACTTACTATGCTGGATTAACCTTCAACCTCCTGATTACCTGTCTCCAAACAATGCAAGTACTGTTTGTTTTGTGAAACTTTAAAACTTCCCGTTTACCTGCTGCAAACCCTGCATATTCAGACTACTCTGTGTAGTGCAAAACTATTCAAATACTGTTATTTCTGTGAAACCTTCAATCTGCATGTTTACCTGTTTCCAAACTCTGAAGGTTTACACTGAATAATTGTATTTGCAAACTACTTGATATCCTGTTGCCAAATTCAACAAGTACTGATTAATCTATGTTAACCTTCAAACTACCAGCTTACCTGTTGCTATCACTGCAAGTTCTAACACAGTGTTAACCTTCAAACTACCTGATTACATGTTAATTCTGCAAGTTCTGACTACACAGTGTTAACCCTCAAACTGCCTGATTACCTGTTGCATACTCTGCAAAGACTGTCTACACAGTGTTAACTCTCAAACTGCCTGATTACCTGTTGCATACTCTGCAAAGACTGTCTACACAGTGTTAACCTTCAGACTGCCTGATAACAAATGACCTACTCCTGCATTATTAACTGTTTCCCGTTTTACCCTGTCTGAGTATAAGTGGACTATCCCTGCTCTCCTGATTCTGTGGAAGACATTTCCTGAAACCAGTTCCTTATTCAGAAGTCTATCTGGCTGATATCATGAATTACTTTGGCACAGGCTAACCCTGCTCCATATCGTGAGTACTTTGTTTTTTGGAGGTTGTCGTGGGGTCACGTCCTGGATTAAACTCAGAGTGCAAGGGTGTTGTTTAAGTTCGCCCTAGCATTTGGGTCTTCTTCTGGACATTTCCAAACCTGACAGCAGATACCTGTCCTTTAAAGTTACTAGCTGACAATCCTTTCTCCAATCCTTCTTGGAGGAAAGACAGTATCCTGGGAATCCTAATCTTACTCCATGAGTAACCCTTGGATTCACACCAACAGAGATATTTCCGCCATATCTTATGATAGATTTTCCTGGTGACAGGCTTTCTAGCCTGAATCAGGGTATCTATAACTGACTCAGAGAAACCATGCTTTGATAGAATTAAGCATTCAATCTCCAGGCAGTCAGACGCAGAGAAATTAGATTTGGATGCTTGAACGGATCCTGTATTAGAAGATCCTGCCTCATTGGCAGTGTCCATGGTGGGACAGATGACATGTCCACTAGGTCTGCATACCAAGTCCTGCGTGGCCACGCAGGCGCTATCAGAATCACCGAATCCTTCTCCTGCTTGATTCTGGCGACCAGATGAGGGAGAAGGGGAAAACGGTGGAAAAACATAAGCCAGATTGAAGGACCAAGGCGCTGCTAGAGCATCTATCAATGCCGCCTTGAGGTCCCGGGACCTGGATCCTTAGAGAGGAACCTTGGTGTTCTGACGGGACGCCATCAGATCCAACTCTGGGATGCCCCATAGCGGAGTCAGCTGGGCAAACACCTCCGGATGGAGTTCCCACTCCCCCGGGTGAAAAGTCTGACCACTTAGAAAATCCGCCTCCCAGTTGTCTACTCCTGGGATGTGAATTGCTGAGATGGCAGGAGTGATCCTCCGCCCACCTGATTATCTTGGTTACTTCCGTCATCGCTAGGGAACTCTTTGTTCCCCCCCTGATGATTGACGTAAGCTACAGTCGTGATGTTGTCCGACTGAAATCTGATGAATTTGGCCGCAGCTAGTTGAGGCCATGCCTGAAGAGCATTGAATATCGTCCTCAGTTCCAGAATGTTTAAATCGGGAGAAGAGTTTCTACCCGAGACCATAAGCCCTGAGCTTTCAGTGAGTCCCAGACTGCACCCCAGCCTACCAGACTGGCGTCGGTCGTTACAATGATCCACTCTGGCTTGCAGAAACATATTCCCTGAGACAGGTGATCCTTAGACAACCACCAGAGAAGAGAATCTCTGGTCTCCTGGTCCAACTGAATTTGAGGAGACAAATCTGCATAATCCCCATTCCACTGTTTGAGCATGCATAGTTGCAGTGGTCTGAGGTGTATCCAAGCAAAAGGGACTATGTCCATTGCTGCTACCATTAATCCGATTGTCTCCATGCACTGAGCTACAGCTGGCCGGGGAATGGAATGAAGAACTCGGCAAGTAGTTAAGAGTTTTAACTTTCTGACCTTCGTCAGAAATATTTTCATTTCTACCAAGTCTATTAGAGTCCCTAGGAAGAAAACCCTTGTGAGAGGGGACAGAACTCTTTTTGATGTTCACCTTCCACCCATGAGACCTCAGAAAGGCCAATACAATCTCTGTGTGAGACTTGACTCTTTGGAAAGACGGCACCTGAATTAAGATGTCGTCTAGGTAAGGCGCCACTGCTATGCCCCGCGGTCTTAGAACCGCCAGGAGAGACCCAAGCACCTTTGTGAAAATTCTGTGAGCAGTGGCTAAGCCGAAGGGAAGAGCCACAAACTGGTAATGCTTGTCCAGAAAAGCGAACCTGAGAAACTGGTGATGATCTTTGTGGATAGGAATGTGTAGGTATGCATCCTTTAGATCCACGGTAGTCATATATTGACCTTCCTGGATCATAGGTAAGATTGTCCGAATGATCTCCATTTTGAATGGTGGGACTCTGAGGAATCCGTTAAGAATTTTTAGATCCAGGATGGGTCTGAAAGTACCCTCTTTTTTGGGAACCACAAACAGGTTTGAGTAAAAACCCAACCCTTGTTCCGCAATTGGAACTGGGTGGATCACTCCCATGGTATGTAGATCTTCTACACAGCGTAAAAATGCCTCTTTCTTTGTCTGATCTGTAGACAGACGAGAAATGTGGAACCTTCCCCTTGGAGGAGAGTCCTTGAATTCTAGAAGATATCCCTGGGATACAAACTAATGCCCAAGGATCGTGTACATCTCTTGCCCAGGCCTGAGCGAAGAGAGAGAGTCTGCCCCCTACTAGATCCGGTCCCAGATCGGGGGCTACCCCTTCATGCTGTCTTGGTAGCAGCTGCAGGCTTTTTGGCCTGTTTTCCCTTATTCCAGCCCTGGTAAGTTTTCCAGGTTGCCTTGGGCTGTGAAACGTTACCCTCTTGCTTTGCAGCTGGAGAGGATGAGGCGGGGCCGCTCCTGAAATTACGAAAGGAACGAAAATTAGCTTTGTTCTTTGTCTTAAAGGACTTGTCCTGAGGGAGAGCATGGCCCTTTCCCCCAGTGATTTCTGAAATAATCTCTTTCAATTCAGGCCCGAAGAGAGTCTTTCCTTTGAAAGGGATGTTCAAAAGCTTGGATTTTGATGACACATCGGCCGACCAGGACTTTAGCCATAGCGCCCTGCGCGCCAAGATGGCGAAACCTGAATTTTTTGCCGCTAACTAAGCCATTTGGAAAGCGGCGTCTGTGATAAAAGAATTAGCTAGCTTTAGAGCCTTAATTCTATCCATAATTTCCTCATATGAGGTCTCCGTCTGGAGCGAGTCTTCCAGCGCCTCAAACCAGAAAGCAGTTGCAGTAGTTACAGGAATAATGCAGGCAATAGGTTGGAGAAGAAAGCCTTGTTGAACAAAAATGTTCTTAAGTAAACCCTCTAACTTTTTATCCATAGGGTCTTTAAAAGCACAACTGTCTTCAATTGGTATGGTTGTGCGCTTAGCAAGTGAAGAAACAGACCCCTCCACCTTAGGGACCGTCTGCACGAGTCCCGCATGGGGCCAGATATGGGGAACATTTTCTTAAAAACAGGAGGGGGAACAAAGGGGACGCCTGGTCTATCCCACTCCCTAGTAACGATATCCGCAATCCTCTTAGGGATCGGAAACGCATCAGTGTAAAAAGGGACCTCAAGGTACTTGTCCATTTTACACAATTTCTCTGGGACCACCAAAGGGTCGCAGTCATCCAGAGTAGCCAATACCTCCCTGAGCAAAACGCGGAGGTGTTCTAGTTTAAATTTAAAAGCCTGAATCTGTCTGAGAAGGAACCCTTCCTGAATCAGAGACTTCTCCCTCAGACATCAAATCCCTCGCTCCCACTTCAGAGCGTTGTGAGGGTATATCGGATACGGCTACCAAAGCGTCAGAATGCTCATAATCTGTTCTTAAAACAGAGCTATCACGCTTTGCAGGTAACACGGGCAGTTTAGATAACATAATTTATGTAAGAACTTACCTGATAAATTAATTTCTTTCATATTAGCAAGAGTCCATGAGCTAGTGACGTATGGGATATACATTCCTACCAGGAGGGGCAAAGTTTCCCAAACCTCAAAACGCCTATAAATACACCCCTCACCACACCCACAATTCAGTTTAACGAATAGCCAAGAAGTGGGGTGATAAAAAAGTGCGAAAGCATATAAAATAAGGAATTGGAATAATTGTGCTTTATACAAAATCATAACCACCACAAAAAAAGGGCGGGCCTCATGGACTCTTGCTAATATGAAAGAAATGAATTTATCAGGTAAGTTCTTACATAAATTATGTTTTCTTTCATGTAATTAGCAAGAGTCCATGAGCTAGTGACGTATGGGATAATGACTACCCAAGATGTGGATCTTTCCACACAAGAGTCACTAGAGAGGGAGGGATAAAATAAAGACAGCCAATTCCTGCTGAAAATAATCCACACCCAAAATAAAGTTTAACGAAAAACATAAGCAGAAGATTCAAACTGAAACCGCTGCCTGAAGTACTTTTCTACCAAAAACTGCTTCAGAAGAAGAAAATACATCAAAATGGTAGAATTTAGTAAAAGTATGCAAAGAGGACCAAGTTGCTGCTTTGCAGATCTGGTCAACCGAAGCTTCATTCCTAAACGCCCAGGAAGTAGAAACTGACCTAGTAGAATGAGCTGTAATTCTCTGAGGCGGAGTTTTACCCGACTCAACATAGGCAAGATGAATTAAAGATTTCAACCAAGATGCCAAAGAAATGGCAGAAGCTTTCTGGCCTTTTCTAGAACCGGAAAAGATAACAAATAGACTAGAAGTCTTACGAAAAGATTTCGTAGCTTCAACATAATATTTCAAAGCTCTAACAACATCCAAAGAATGCAACGATTTCTCCTTAGAATTCTTAGGATTAGGACATAATGAAGGAACCACAATTTCTCTACTAATGTTGTTGGAATTCACAACTTTAGGAAAAAATTCAAAAGAAGTTCGCAACACCGCCTTATCCTGATGAAAAATCAGAAAAGGAGACTCACAAGAAAGAGCAGATAATTCAGAAACTCTTCTGGCAGAAGAGATGGCCAAAAGGAACAAAACTTTCCAAGAAAGTAATTTAATGTCCAATGAATGCATAGGTTCAAACGGAGGAGCTTGAAGAGCTCCCAGAACCAAATTCAAACTCCAAGGAGGAGAAATTGACTTAATGACAGGTTTTATACGAACCAAAGCTTGTACAAAACAATGAATATCAGGAAGAATAGCAATCTTTCTGTGAAAAAGAACAGAAAGAGCAGAGATTTGTCCTTTCAAAGAACTTGCGGACAAACCCTTATCTAAACCATCCTGAAGAAACTGTAAAATTCTCGGTATTCTAAAAGAATGCCAGGAAAAATGATGAGAAAGACACCAAGAAATATAAGTCTTCCAGACTCTATAATATATCTCTCGAGATACAGATTTACGAGCCTGTAACATAGTATTAATCACAGAGTCAGAGAAACCTCTTTGACCAAGAATCAAGCGTTCAATCTCCATACCTTTAAATTTAAGGATTTCAGATCCTGATGGAAAAAAGGACCTTGTGACAGAAGGTCTGGTCTTAACGGAAGAGTCCACGGTTGGCAAGAGGCCATCCGGACAAGATCCGCATACCAAAACCTGTGAGGTCATGCCGGAGCTACCAGCAGAACAAACGAGCATTCCTTCAGAATCTTGGAGATTACTCTTGGAAGAAGAACTAGAGGCGGAAAGATATAGGCAGGATGATACTTCCAAGGAAGTGATAATGCATCCACTGCCTCCACCTGAGGATCCCGGGATCTGGACAGATACCTGGGAAGTTTCTTGTTTAGATGGGACGCCATCAGATCTATTTCTGGAAGTTCCCACATTTGAACAATCTGAAGAAATACCTCTGGGTGAAGAGACCATTCGCCCGGATGCAACGTTTGGCGACTGAGATAATCCGCTTCCCAATTGTCTACACCTGGGATATGAACCGCAGAGATTAGACAGGAGCTGGATTCCGCCCAAACCAAAATTCGAGATACTTCTTTCATAGCCAGAGGACTGTGAGTCCCTCCTTGATGATTGATGTATGCCACAGTTGTGACATTGTCTGTCTGAAAACAAATGAACGATTCTCTCTTCAGAAGAGGCCAAAACTGAAGAGCTCTGAAAATTGCACGGAGTTCCAAAATATTGATCGGTAATCTCACCTCCTGAGATTCCCAAACTTCTTGCGCCGTCAGAGATCCCCACACAGCTCCCCAACCTGTGAGACTTGCATCTGTTGAAATTACAGTCCAAGTCGGAAGCACAAAAGAAGCCCCCTGAATTAAACGATGGTGATCTGTCCACCATGTTAGAGAGTGTCGAACAATCGGTTTTAAAGATATTAATTGAGATATCTTCGTGTAATCCTTGCACCATTGCTTCAGCATACAGAGCTGAAGAGGTCGCATGTGAAAACGAGCAAAGGGGATCGCGTCCGATGCAGCAGTCATAAGACCTAGAATTTCCATGCATAAGGCTACCGAAGGGAATGATTGTGACTGAAGGTTTCGACAAGCTGCAATCAACTTTAGACGTCTCTTGTCTGTTAAAGACAGAGTCATGGACACTGAATCCATCTGGAAACCCAGAAAGGTTACCCTTGTCTGAGGAATCAAAGAACTTTTTGGTAAATTGATCCTCCAACCATGATCTTGAAGAAACAACACAAGTCGATTCGTATGAGATTCTGCTAAATGTAAAGACTGAGCAAGTACCAAGATATCGTCCAAATAAGGAAATACCACAATACCCTGTTCTCTGATTACAGACAGCAGGGCACCGAGAACCTTTGTAAAAATTCTTGGAGCTGTAGCTAGGCCAAACGGCAGAGCCACAAACTGCTAATGCTTGTCCAGAAACGAGAATCTCAGGAACTGATAATGATCTGGATGAATCGGAATATGCAGATATGCATCCTGTAAATCTATTGTGGACATATAATTCCCTTGCTGAACAAAAGGTAAGATAGTCCTTACAGTTACCATCTTGAATGTTGGTATCCTTACATAATGATTCAATATTTTTAGATCCAGAACTGGTCTGAAAGAACTCTCCTTCTTTGGTACAATGAAGAGATTTGAATAAAACCCCATCCCCTGTTCCGGAACTGGAACTGGCATAATTACTCCAGTCAACTCTAGATCTGAAACACATTTCAGAAATGCTTGAGCTTTTACTGGATTTACTGGGACACGGGAAAGAAAAAATCTCTTTGCAGGAGGTCTCAACTTGAAACCAATTCTGTACCCTTCTGAAACAATGCTCTGAATCCAAAGATTGTGAACAGAATTGATCCAAATTTCCTTGAAAAAACGTAACCTGCCCCCTACCAGCTGAGCTGGAATGAGGGCCGCACCTTCATGTGGACTTAGAAGCAGGCTTTGCCTTTCTAGCTGGCTTGGATTTATTCCAGACTGGAGATGGTCTCCAAACTGAAACTGCTCCTGAGAATGAGATGAAGGATCAGGCTTTTGTTCTTTGTTGAAACGAAAGGAACGAAAACGATTATTAGCTCTGTTTTTACCTTTAGATTTTTTATCCTGTGGTAAAAAAGTTCCTTTCCCACCAGTAACAGTTGAAATAATGGAATCCAACTGAGAACCAAATAATTTGTTACCCTGGAAAGAAATGGAAAGTAAAGTTGATTTAGAAGCCATATCAGCATTCCAAGTTTTAAGCCATAAAGCTCTTCTAGCTAAAATAGCTAGAGACATAAACCTGACATCAACTCTGATAATATCAAAAATGGCATCACAGATAAAATTATTAGCATGCTGAAGAAGAATAATATCATGAGAATCACGATGTGTTACTTGTTGCGCTAAAGTTTCCAACCAAAAAGTTGAAGCTGCAGCAACATCAGCCAAAGATATAGCAGGTCTAAGAAGATTACCTGAACACATAAGCTTTTCTTAGAAAGGATTCAATTTTCCTATCTAGAGGATCCTTAAACGAAGTACCATCTGACGTAGGAATAGTAGTACGTTTAGCAAGGGTAGAAATAGCCCCATCAACTTTAGGGATTTTGTCCCAAAATTCTAATCTGTCAAACGGCACAGGATATAATTGCTTAAAACGTTTAGAAGGAGTAAATGAATTACCCAAATTATCCCATTCTTTGGAAATTACTGCAGAAATAGCATTAGGAACAGGAAAAACTTCTGGAATAACCACAGGAGCTTTAAATACCTTATCTAAACGTTTAGAATTAGTATCAAGAGGACCAGAATCCTCTATTTCTAAAGCAATTAGTACTTCTTTAAGTAAAGAACGAATAAATTCCATTTTAAATAAATATGAAGATTTATCAGCATCAACCTCTGAGACAGAATCCTCTGAACCAGAGGAATCATCAGAATCAGAATGATGATGTTCATTTAAAAATTCATCTGTAGGGAGAGAAGTTTTAAAAGATTTTTTACGTTTACTAGAAGGAGAAATAACAGACATAGCCTTCTTTATGGATTCAGAAACAAAATCTCTTATATTATCAGGAACATTCTGCACCTTAGATGTTGAAGGAACTGCAACAGGCAATGGTACTTTACTAAAGGAAATATTATCTGCTTTAACAAGTTTGTCATGACAATCAATACAAACAACAGCTGGAGGAATAGCTACCAAAAGTTTACAGCAGATACACTTAGCTTTGGTAGATTCAGCACTTGACAGCGATTTTCCTGTAGTATCTTCTGACTCAGATGCAACGTGAGACATCTTGCAATATGTAAGAGAAAAAACAACATATATAAAGCAAAATTGATCAAATTCCTTAAATGACAGTTTCAGGAATGGGAAAAAATGCCAAAGAACAAGCGTCTAGCAACCAGAAGCAATAAAAAATGAGACTTAAATAATGTGGAGACAAAAGCGACGCCCATATTTTTTCGCGCCAAATAAGACGCCCACATTATTTGGCGCCTAAATGCTTTTGGCGCCAAAAATGACGCCACATCCGGAACGCCGACATTTTTGGCGCAAAATAACGTCAAAAAAATGACGCAACTTCCGGCGACACGTATGACGCCGGAAACGGAAATAGAATTTTTTGCGCCAAAAAAGTCCGCGCCAAGAATGACGCAATAAAATGAAGCATTTTCAGCCCCCGCGAGCCTAACAGCCCACAGGGAAAAAGTCAAATTTTAAGGTAAGAAAAATGTTAAATTAAAATGCATTATCCCAAATATGAAACTGACTGTCTGAAAATAAGGAAAGTTTGAACATTCTGAGTCAAGGCAAATGAATACATATATTTAGAACTTTATAAACAAAGTGCCCAACCATAGCTTGGAGTGTCACAGAAAATAAGACTTACTTACCCCAGGACACTCATCTACATATAGCAGATAGCCAAACCAGTACTGAAACGAGAATCGGCAGAGGTAATGGTATATATAAGAGTATATTGTCGATCTGAAAAGGGAGGTAAGAGATGAATCTCTACGACCGATAACAGAGAACCTATGAAATAGACCCCGTAGAAGGAGATCACTGCATTCAAATAGGCAATACTCTCCTCACATCCCTCTGACATTCACTGCACGCTGAGAGGAAAACCGGGCTCCAACTTGCTGCGGAGCGCATATCAACGTAGAATCTAGCACAAACTTACTTCACCACCTCCATCGGAGGCAAAGTTTGTAAAACTGAATTGTGGGTGTGGTGAGGGGTGTATTTATAGGCATTTTAAGGTTTGGGAAACTTTGCCCCTCCTGGTAGGAATGTATATCCCATACGTCACTAGCTCATGGACTCTTGCTAATTACATGAAAGAAAAGAAAGCTGCAAGAGAATTATCCATGACTGCTGCTAAGTCTTGTAATGTAAAAGGGTTAGACGCACTAGAAGTACTAGGCATCGCTTGAGCGGGCGTAACTGGTTGTGACACTTGGGGGGAGGTAGACGGGCTACCCTCGTTACCTTCAGTCTGAGAATCATCTTGGGCCACATTCTTAAGTGCAACAATATGATCTTTAAAGTGTATTGACATATCAGTACAAGTGGGACACATTCTGAGAGGGGGTTCCACCATGGCTTCTAAACACATTGAACAAGGATTTTCCTTGGTGTCGGACATGTTTAACAGACTAGTAGTATACACAAACAGGCTTGGAAATCACTTTAATCAATTAAAAAACACAATTTGAAAAAAACGTTACTGTGCCTTTAAGAGATAAAAAAGGCACACAATTTTGCAAAACAGTGAAAAATGCAGTAATCTTTTTGAAATTTTCACAGTATGTAACTAAAGCCTTAGTATGATTGCACCACTAGCAAGCAAAACGATTAACCCCTTAATGCCCAAACCGGAGCAGCCTAAAGCCAACAACCGGTTAAAATCACTACAGTACCTTGCCACAGCACTGCTGTGGCCCTACCTGCCCTTAGGGACCAGATTTGGGGGAATATAGCTTCCTTTAGGCCCTCAAACAGCAGCAGGACCTTCCATGTGAAGCAGCATGAACTTCTATGCAATTCTAACTGCGCATCTGAGGCGCAAAATTAGGCCCCTCCCACTCTCTCCGGAGCTGTGAGGCCTAAGAAACCACTTCTAAGTGAATAAAAACAAATAGCCATGTGGGTAACAACCCCAGAAAGAACCCAAAAGGACTTTCAAAGTGTCTTACAAACGATATTTTCCTAAAAAAAAAAAAAAACAATCGATCGATTGCCCTGAAAAAGTGTCAACCAACATAATTAGCCCTGTTATGTAAGCATTCAATTCCTTACTAAGTCTCTGAACATAGCTTACCCTCCCCTATATTGTCAGTCTCTTCTAGCATTATCTCAGTCTTGTCTAGAAATAAATGACTGAACATACCTTATTGCAGTCTACCCTGCAAACCGTTCCCCCCCCAACTGAAGTTTTCTGGTACTCCTCAGTCCTGTGTCGGAACAGCAGTGGATTTTAGTTACAACATGCTAAAATCATCTTCCTCTCAGCAGAAATCTTCATCACTTTTCTGCTAGAGAGTAAATAGTACAAACCGGTACCATTTAAAATAAACTTTTGAATGAAGATAATAAAAACTAAAATTCTAACACCACATTCACTTTACCCTCCCAAGAGAGACCCTAGTGCTTAGAGCTGGCAAAGAGAATGACTGGGGGGTGGAGCTAGAGGGGGAGCTATATGGACAGCTCTGCTGTGTGCTCTCTTTGCCACTTCCTGTAAGGAAGAATATCCCACAAGTAAAGGATGAATCCGTGGACTGGATACACCTTACAAGAGAAATTATGTTCTATATATTCTATAATTTCAGCCAAGGGCTGCAGAGTTTTTTATGACATGCCATAAAAAGGGATACCTTGCTTGCCCACTCTGGTAGGGGCCTGTTCAGAAACCTAAAAAAAAATTAAGTACTGATTTCAGCAACATAATTTTGTCATTTTACATGGGAAGCTGCACGAAAACAGCATGAGTCATAGACTTCCTAAGGCCTCAATCATAATCAAAGAGGCACATTCGTTTTTGTTAGATTAGCTGTCCTGCCCAACTTTCTCCTGGCAAAGCTGGATATTCTTAGCCTCACAACCGCTTACAAAAAATGTTCTCTGGCTATTAAAGGCTCCTCACTTCTCACCTTTTGCCTGCCTTAACAGCCTCATTAGAAGGAAGGGGGCCACAGGCAAAAATTAACATGTAAAGGGGACTGCACTGAGCATTTCATTCATTTGCAACCAGAGATAAGCCGCTATTAACATTTATTAGAGTCTCTCCTCTATCCATCCTCTCTACTATCTTTCCTCTAATTTCCCTCTATTACATCCTTTTGTCCCTTAATCTCATCTCACTGTTCTTTCTTCCCTCACTACCTGCTCTTCACTTTCTCCTTTTCCACTTTCTCCCCCTCTTTATTCTCCATCCTCCTCGATTCTTTCATGACTATCTCCCCCACTCTATTCTTCTCGCTTTCCCTGTATTCTCTCCCCTCTGTACCCAACTATGTCTTACCTTGATGTCCTCTATCCCTCTCTATCCACTCTGGTTATAGGAATAAGATTGAAGACAATCTTAAATTTCTCTCATCTATTAACTCTCTCTTTCACCATTCCACCTCAATTCTCCTTTATCACACTCCCTTTTCCTTGCATTATTATTATTATTGAGAGATTGGGTACAGTGGAAGTCCAAAACTATTATCTAAATTTAAAAAGAATAAGGAACAGTATTGTACAATACAGGGACATACTTAATGTGTAATAAAAATTAAACATTAGAGGGGGACTTACGGGCGGCAGCCATGATTGGTCAGGATATTATGGTTAGCTGCTCCAGCACAATATTTCTAGTTCCAGTTACCATCTGGATGCCGGTGCCAAACTAGCATATATTTACTTATGGACAAATATATTGTCGAATGGTACCTCTCTCTTTGGAATTGCTGACTGATACAATGATCCGGAGATAACGGAGGTTGAGGCCTCATATATACCCAACCCAGCAGCGTATCCTTGGGTGGCCGCTGTTGCTCAGTTCCTACGTGCGCTGCGCTTCTAATCAGAGCCATCAACACTTATTTCGTAGTGCTAACTACTTGCCATAATAGAGAAGACAGTGGAAGAGGCATTGCTAGTGCTGCTAGACAAGCACTTCCAAAAATTACACCAGCTACTCGACAACTGCTTTTTTATGGGAGCAAGTGAAAAATAGAAGCTTGGTGAGATGGCGAAACCTACTCTCCCCCCACCCCCCCAAAATCTCTACTGAAGCTCAGTGCTGTGAAAGGGCGCATTCATCATCAAACCTAAGCCATGACGTAAGCACCGATTCTGTGGGATCAGTAGTGATGGTCACTTGTAGTGGCAAGAACATGAGCTACACCGTGGGACCCCGATGGCTTTTACTAACCTGCCCATTGAAACGGTCTTGTGGGCTATGCTGCCTCATGTGGTCATCACTGAATCTGCTGCGGTCTGTTTTTTGTACGCAACACCCTCTGGGCTACTCGGCACGGCCTACACTCAGACAGGAGTGGGTTAACGAGTTTTAAACCGCAAGCAGACATTCGCAGTATGCCTAGTGTGGGAACTAATTGAACTCTACTACAAACTGTCACCTATTTAAGTACCATTTGGCTACCAGATATGCTACCTCACACCATGAGTGCAATTTACCCCTTCTTTTTTTTTTATATAGCTCCTCCCCTAACTGCCATATCCAGTCATTCGACCTAAAACACACAGAGAAAGGAGAAACCATAGGGTGCAGTGGACTGGATACACCACAAGAAAAATAAATTTATCAGGTAAGCATAAATTGTGTTTTCTCTTGTAAGGTGTATCCAGTCCACGGATCATCCATTACTTGTGGGATACCAATACCAAAGCACACGGATGAAGGGAGGGACAAGGCAGGTACTTAAATGGAAGGTACCACTGCCTGTAAAACCTCTCTCCCAAAAATAGCCTCAGAAGAAGCAAAAAGTATCAAATTTGTAGAATTTTGAAAAGGTATGAAGCGAAGACCAAGTCGCCGCCTTGCAAATCTGTTCAAAAGAAGCCTCATTTTTAAAGGCCCAAGTGGAAGCCACAGCTCTAGTAGAATGAGCTGTAATCCTTTCAGGAGTCTGCTGTCCAGCAGTCTCATAGGCTAAGCGGATTATGCTTCTTAGCCAAAAAGAAAGAAGTTGCCGAAGCCTTTTGACCTCTCCTCTGTCCAGAGTAGATAACAAACAAAGCAGATGTTTGACGGAAATCCTTAGTAGCTTGTAAGTAAAACTTTAAAGCACGAACCACGTCCAGATTGTGTAATAGACGTTCCTTCTTTGAAGAAGGATTAGGACACAAGGATGGAACAACAATCTCTTGATTGATATTCTTGTTAGATACCACCTTAGGTAAAAACCCAGGTTTGGTACGTAGGACTACCTTATCCGTATGGAAAATCAGATAAGGAGAATCACATTGTAAGGCAGATAACTCGGAGACTCTACGAGCCGAGGAAATAGCTACCAAAAAAAGAACTTTCCAAGATAAAAGTTTGATATCTATGGAATGAAGAGGTTCAAACGTAACTCCTTGAAGAACCTTAAGAACCAAAATTAAGCTCCATGGCGGAACAGGTTTAAGCACAGGCTTGATTCTAACTAAAGCCTGACAAAATGCCTGAACGTCTGGAACATCTGCCAGAAGCTTGTGCAAAAGAATAGACAGAGCAGAAATCTGTCCCTTTAAGGAACTAGCTGACAATCCTTTTTCCAAACCATCTTGAAGAAAGGATAATATTCTGGGAATCCTGACCTTACTCCATGAGTAACCTTTGGATTCACACCAATAAAAGATATTTACGCCATACCTTATGGTAAATTTTCCTGGTAACAGGCTTTCGTGCCTGTATTAAGGTATCAATGACTGACTCGGAGAAGCCACGCTTTGATAACATCAAGTGTTCAATCTCCAGGCAGTCAGTCTCAGAGAAATTAGATTTGGATGGTTGAAAGGACCCTGACGTAGAAGGTCCTGTCTCAGAGGCGGAGTCCATGGTGGAAAGGATGACATGTCCACCAGATCTGCATACCAGGTCCTGCGTGGCCACGCAGGCGCTATCAAAATCACTGATGCCCTCTCCTGCTTGACCTTGGCAATCAGTCGAGGGAGCAGAGGAAACGGTGGAAACACATAAGCCAGGTTGAAAGACCAGGGCGCTGCTAGAGCATCTATCAGCATCGCCTTGGGATCCCTGGACCTGGATCCGTAACAAGGAAGCTTGGCGTTCTGGCGAGACGCCATGAGATCCAGTTCTGGTTTGCCCCAATGATGAATCAATTGGGCAAACACCTCCGGATGGAGTTCCCACTCTCCCGGATGAAATGTCTGACGACTTAGAAAATCCGCCTCCCAGTTCTCTACACCTGGGATATGGATAGCTGATAGGTGGCAAGAGTGAATCTCTGCCCAGCGAATTATCTTTGAGACTTCTAACATCACTAGGGAACTCCTTGTTCCCCCTTGATGGTTGATGTAAGCCACAGTCGTGATGTTGTCCGACTGAAATCTGATGTACCTCAGAGTTGCTAACTGAGGCCAAGCCTGAAGAGCATTGAATATCGCTCTCAGTTCCAGAATATTTATTGGAAGGAGTGTCTCCTCCTGAGTCCACGATCCCTGAGCCTTCAGGGAGTTCCAGACTGCACCCCAACCTAGAAGGCTGGCATCTGTCGTTACAATTGTCCAATCTGGCCTGCGAAAGGTCATACCTTTGAACAGATGGACCCGAGATAGCCACCAGAGAAGAGAATCCCTTGTCTCTTGATCCAGATTTAGTAGAGGGGACAAATCTGAGAATGCATAGTTGCAGCGGTCTGAGATGTAGTCGTGCAAACGGCACTATGTCCATTGCCGCTACCATTAAGCCGATTACTTCCATGCACTGAGCCACCGAAGGGCGCGGAATGGAATGAAGAACATGGCAGGAATTTAAAAGCTTTGATAAGCTGGACTCCGTCAGGTAAATTTTCATTTCTACAGAATCTATCAGAGTCCCTAGGAAGGAAACTCTTGTTAGTGGGGATAGAGAACTCTTTTCCTCGTTCACTTTCCACCCATGCGATCTCAGAAATGCAAGTACTACGTCCGTATGAGACTTGGCAATTTGGAAGTTTGACGCCTGTATCAGGATGTCGTCTAAATAAGGGGCCACTGATATGCCCCGCGGTCTTAGGACCGCCAGAAGCGACCCCAGAACCTTCGTAAAGATTCTTGGGGCTGTAGCTAATCCAAAGGGAAGGGCTACAAACTGGCAATGCCCGTCTAGAAAGGCAAACCTGAGAAACAGATTATCTTTGTGTATCGGAATGTGAAGATAAGCATCCTTTAAATCCACTGTAGTCATATATTGACCTTCCTGGATCATAGGTAGGATGGTACGAATAGTTTCCATTTTGAACGATGGAACTCTGAGGAATTTGTTTAGGATCTTTAGATCCAAAATTGGTCTGAAGGTTCCCTCTTTTTTGGGAACCACAAACAGATTTGAGTAAAAACCCTGTCCCTGTTTTGGAACTGGATGGATCACTCCAATAACTAGGAGGTCTCGTACACAGTGTAAGAATGCCTCTCTTTTTATCTGGTTTGCAGATAATTGTGAAAGGTGAAATCTCCCTTTTTGGGGGGGAAGCTTTGGAATCCAGAAGATATCCCTGGGATATAATTTCCAGTGCACAGGGATCCTGGACATCTCTTGCCCACGCCTGGGCAAAGAGTGAAAGTCTGCCCCCTACTAGATCCTTTACCTGATAGGGGGCCGTTCCTTCATGCTGTCTTAGAGGCAGCAGCAGGTTTTTTGGCCTGCTTACCTTTGTTCCAGGTCTGGTTTGGTCTCCAGACCGTCTTGGACTGAGCAAAAGTTCCCTCTTCTTTTGCATTAGACTAAGTTGATGCCGCACCTGCCTTGAAGTTTCGAAAGGCACGAAAATTAGACTGTTTGGCCCTTGATTTGGACCTGTCCTGAGGAAGGGCATGACCTTTTCCTCCAGTGATATCAGCAATAATCTCCTTCAAACCAGGCCCAAATAGGGTCTGCCCCTTGAAGGGAATGTTAAGCAGCTTAGATTTTGACGTCACGTCAGCTGACCATGATTTAAGCCATAGCGCCCTGCGCGCCTGTATAGCAAAACCAGAATTCTTAGCCGTTAGTTTAGTCAAATGAACAATGGCATCAGAAACAAAAGAATTGGCTAGCTCAAGTGCTCTAAGTTTGCCAAGTATGTCATCCAATGGAGTCGCTACCTGTAAAGCCTCTTCCAGAGACTCAAACCAGAACGCCGCAGCAGCAGTGACAGGAGCAATGCATGCAAGGGGCTGTAGGATAAAACCTTGTTGAGTAAACATTTTCTTAAGGTAACCTAATTTTTTTATCCATTGGATCTGAAAAAGCTCAACTGTCCTCGACAGGGATAGTAGTACGCTTTGCTAGAGTAGAAACTGCTCCCTCCACCTTAGGGACTGTCTGCCATAAGTCCCGTGTGGTGGCGTCTATAGGAAACCTTTTTCTAAAAATAGGAGGGGGAGAGAACGGCACACCTGGTCTATCCCATTCCTTAGTAATAATTTCTGTAAACCTTTTAGGTATTGGAAAAACATCAGTACACACCAGCACTGCATAGTATTTATCCAGTCTACACAATTTCTCTGGCACTGCAATTGTATCACAGTCATTCAGAGCAGCTAAAACCTCTTTGAGCAGCACGCGGAGGTGTTCAAGCTTAAATTTAAATGTAGAAATATCAGAATCAGGTATCCTACCTGAGTCAGAAACATCACCCACAGACTGAAGCTCTCCTTCCCCAGCTTCTGCATATTGTGAGGCAGTATCAGACATGGTTCTTAAAGCATCAGTATGCTCTGCATTTCGTCTAACCCCAGATTCGTCTAACCCCAGAGCTATCTCGCTTACCTCAGGTAGTCTGGCTAATACCGCTGACAGTGTATTATCCATGACTGCCGCCATGTCTTGTAAAGTAATCGCTATGGGCGCCCTAGATGTACTTGGTGCCATTTGAGAGTGAGTCCCTTGAGCGGGAGTCAAAGGATCTGACACGTGGGGAGAGTTAGTCGGCATAACTTCCCCCTTGTCAGATTCCTCTGGTGATAAATTTTTTAAAGACAGAATATGATCTTTATTGCTTAAGGTGAAATCAGTACATTTGGTACACATTCTAAGACTTTGTTACACCATGGCTTTTAAACATAATGAACAAGGAGTTTCCTCTATGTCAGACATGTTTACACAGACTAGCAATGAGACCAGCAAGCTTGGAAAACACTTTAAATCATGTTAACAAGCAAATATAAAAAACGGTACTGTGCCTTTAAGAGAAACAAATTGTCAGAATTTGAAAAACAGTGAAAAAAGGCAGTTACACAAACGAAATTTTTACAGTGTGTATAATAAGCTAACAGAGCATTGCACCCACTTGCAAATGGATGATTAACCCCTTAGTTCAAAAAACGTTTTTTAAACAGTCACAACAAACTGCCACAGCTCTGCTGTGGCCCTACCTTCCCCAATAAACGACTTTGGAAAGCCTTTGAGCCCTTTAGAGATGTCCTAAAGCATTCAGGGGACTTCTGAGGAAAGCTGGATGTCTGTCTGTAATTTTAACTGCGCAAAAAAGCCCTAAAATAGGCCCCTCCCACTCATACTACAACAGTGAAAAGCCGCAGGAAACTGTTTCTAGGCAAAATTTAAGCCAGCCATGTGGAAAAAACTAGGCCCCAATAAAATTTTATCACCAAAGCATATATAAAAACGATTAAACATGCCAGCAAACGTTTTATATTGCAATTTTATAAGGGTATTACCCCTGAGAGTAAGCATTATACCAGTCGCTATTAAATCACTGTATTCAGGCTTAACTTACATTAATCCGGTATCAACAGCATTTTCTAGCATTTCCAATTCTAGAAAAAAATTTAACTGCACATACCTCATAGCAGAGTAAACTGCACGCCATTCTCCCGCTGAAGTTACCTCTCTCCTCAGACATATGTGAGAACAGCAATGGATCTTAGTTACAACCTGCTAAGATCATAGAAAACTCAGGCAGATTCTTCTTCTATTTACTGCCTGAGATAAAATAGTACAACTCCGGTACTATTTAAAATAACAAACTTTTGATTGAAGATAAAAAACTAACTATATTTCACCACTCTCTTACTACCTCCATGCGTGTTGAGAGTTGCAAGAGAATGACTGGGTATGGCAGTTAGGGGAGGAGCTATATAACAGCTCTGCTGTGGGTGTCCTCTTGCAACTTCCTGTTGGGAATGAGAATATCCCACAAGTAATGGATGATCCGTGGACTGGATACACCTTACAAGAGAAATCCTCATTTATAGACTAACTATACCATGAGGGCAATTGAGCCTGGTGCTAGGGGGACTGTCATATTACACTTCAAAAGTTGGCTCTCCAGATGCATGTATTGCTTACACGATTTTAGGCATACCTTAAGAGTATTATTGGCCTCCAGTTAGTTTGCAGTAATTTGTGTGTTATTTAGATAGATTACATTTATTCCTATAGCATATTTTCAAGTTTAGTAAAAGTTAACAGTTTAGAGGATTTAAGTAATTATAAACGTGTATTGAGTATATTTGTCATATTACTGTGATCCCCTTCTTGTTCCACTTTGCTGTTCTGCCGGCGGCATGGCATACATAGATTATGCATAAGGGGTCTATCTTATACACCGATAAGACCTAAATAAGGTCAGTTGAGATACCAGTTAACCGCATTTATTATAAATAATGTACTTTTTTACTCAGCAGAAAGTCATCCTATGTTTTGGACAAAAAAAAAAAACAACTACATCCTCAACAAGTTTGCAAAATATTAGAAAAAGGCTTTGTTAAAAGGGCACTGAACCCAATATTTTCAGTCATAATTCAGATAGAGCATGCAAGTTTAAGCAACTTTCTAGTTTACTCCTATTAATTTTTCTTTGTTCTCTTGCTATCTATTTAAAAGCAGGAATGTAAATCTTAGCAGCCAGCCCATTTTAGGTTCAGCACCATGGATAGCACTTGCTTATTGGAGGCTTACATTTACCCAATATTAAGCAAGCATAACCCAGGTTCTCAACCTAAAAAGAGTCCGGCTCCTATGCATCACATTCCTGCTTTTAAATAGATAGCAAGAGAACAAAGAAAAATTAATAGGAGTAAATTGATAATAGGAGTAAATTAGAAAGTTGCATGTTCTAACTGAATCATGAA
>NC_069502.1:998840353-998932853 GCF_027579735.1 Bombina bombina | reverse complement strand
TGGCTAAAATACAAGTCTGTTAAGAACTGAGATAAGGGGCAGTCTGCAGCGGCTTAGATAATCACAGAGGTAATAAGTGTATTAATATAACAGTGTTGGTTATGCAAAACTGGGAAATGGGTAATAAAGGGATTATCTATCTTTTTAAACAATACAAATGTTGGTGTAGACTGTCCTTTTAACTTCAAAATGACCCTCTTAGAATAAAATGGGAATCTTGAAGTTACAGAAGTCCATTAAATTATTTAATTCAAAAACTATCAATCAGTTGTGTGTATACCTAATTGACATCCTTATGTTAAATAAAATAAAAAATAGAAACATCCCACCCCAAATTTAAGAGAACCCCCTATATAGGGACCTCCTAAAAGCTAAATATTGCTGCTGCATAACTTGTCCGCCTGCTCTGAGGCGGCGGACAGAAATCAACCCGATCGAATATGATTGGGTTGATTGACACCCCCTGCTAGCGGCCAATCTGCAGGGGGCGGCATTGCACCAGAAGTTCACAAGAATGCCAACCAGATCCGCTATATCGTATCATGTCCGCTCGCACCATAGTAAATAGGCCCCATGGTCATCAGAAAGACATATCATCCAACCCTTCAGCATCATTAAATGAGAAGATAAACCAGAAAGACCTCCCAGACGGTGATATTACTGGATATTATATAAGCCTGCAAAAAGAAAGATTTAAATGGACACATGTAATAACCTTATCTTAGTGATATTTTTCTTTTCTTTTTTGTCTTTTTCTTTGTATCATATATCACTTTAAAGCTGTAACGAGACTTTATCTATTGATGTACTGATTTATGTGTGTCTATTAATACAAATAATAAAAGATCATAATTCTCTTTTTCACTTGCAAATAATTTCATACCAATATTAATACATGTATCAAAGCCTAAAGACTTTGGATAGCTCCCCCAAATATATAATGTTTGCCTCAGTTCAGTTTCTACCTATCTTGAGAGTGTATTGTAGCTCTTTATTATCCAGAAAATTGTATTTAACCTTTATAGAAAGAGGATTGTGACCATCACTCAGTCCAGATTACTGATGGTTTAGTCTTCTAGCCACCCCCTGATCTCTATTAGGATTTGGTCCCACATAACTTATAAATATAGGCTAAGCTTATATGATATAGACTAAGCTTACTGATGCTTCTTTCTGCTCTTTCACTTTTATTTTACTACTTTTACTAGAGGATAGTTTTTCACATTGATGCTATTCACATTAACATTAATCTAAAATTACAAGGGGAATGTTACCAAAAGCTGAATGGCTTGAAAGTGATCAAGCATATCTGTAAAAGCTAACTAGAAAATATCAGCTGAACATCTCTATAGAAAAAGACAGATTTTTTTTTTTTATATCTTTATTTAAGAATTCTCAAGTGCAAACACAAATGCCTGGAAGGCAAATTTCCCATAATAGTTTGTATAAGCCAAACATAAATTATACAGGCAAAACAGCAAGAGGTATTAAGTAAACAGTACAATGCAATTAGAAATCCAGTGTAGGTCAGGTAATTTATTAGGCAAAGTGTCACACTCGAGTCCCATTTCTGAAATATGAAATAAAACAAACACAACATAATAAAATAAACTGAACAAACCAAAACAAATGCATATTAAACCCCAGCAAAATTAATAAAAAAAAACTAGTGAAATATCAAAAGAAAAAGAAGAGATAAGCATACATTAGGATATATATATACACTCACCGGCCACTTTATTAGGTACACCTTCCTAGTTCTGGGTTGGACCCCCTTTTGCCTTCAGAATTGCCTTAATTCTTTGTGGCATAGATTCAACAAGGCGTTGGAAACATTCCTAAGATATTTTGATCCATATTTACATGATAGCATCACGCAGTTGCTGCAAATTTGTCGGCTGCACATCCATGATGCGAATCTCCCCTTCCACCACATCCCAAATGTGCTCTATTGGATGGAGATTTGGTGACTGTGGAGGCCATTGGAGTACAGTAAACTCATTGTCATGTTCAAGAAACCAGTTTGAGGTGATTTGAGCTTTGTGACATGGTGCATTATCCAGCTAGAAGTAGCCATCAGAAGATAGGTACACAGTAGACATAAAGGGATGGACATGGTCAGCCGTGGCATTTAAACTATGCTCAATTGTTACTAAGGGGCCCAAAGTGTGCCAAGA
This sequence comes from Bombina bombina, assembly GCF_027579735.1. Classification (NCBI taxonomy): domain Eukaryota; kingdom Metazoa; phylum Chordata; class Amphibia; order Anura; family Bombinatoridae; genus Bombina; species Bombina bombina. Next base: position 998,930,676 of record NC_069502.1, on the reverse strand, counting down.
AAATATCCTCTTGTTGTTTACGCCAAATTCTGACCCTACCATCTGAATGTTGCAGCAGAAATGAAGACTCATCAGACCAGGCAATGTTTTTCCAATCTTCTATTGTCCAATTTTGGGTAGCCTGTGAAAAATTGTAGCCTCAGTTTCCTATTCTTAGCTGACAGGAGTGGCACCCGGTGTGGTCTTCTGCTGCTGTAGCCCATCTGCTTCAAGGTTTGATGTGTTGTGCATTCAGAGCTGGTATTCTGCATACTTTGGTTGTAATGAGTGGTTATTTGAGTTACTGTTGCCTTTCTATCATCTCGAGCCAGTCTGCCCATTCTCCTCTGACCTCTGACATCAACAAGGCATTTTCGTACACATAACTGCCGCTCACTCGATATTTTCTCTTTTTCGGACCATTCTCTGTAAACCCTAGAGATGGTTGTGCGTAAAAATCCCAGTAGATCAGCAGTTTTTGAAATACTCAGACCAGCCTGTCTGGCACCAACAACCATACCATGTTCAAAGTCACTTAAATCCCCTTTCTTCCCCATTCTAATGCTCGGTTTGAACTTCAGCAAGTCGTCTTCACCACATCTAGATACCTAATTGCATTGAGTTGCTGCCATGTGATTGGCTGATTAACAGTTGAACAGGTGTACCTAATAAAGTTGCCGGTGGCAGTCATTTTAAAGTGTCCAGAAACAATAATCATTTTAAAATAACTTTTTTACCATTCTTGCTGCATGATATAGAAAGGGATGCAGGAGACTGTTTGCAGCTTAATCTAAGGTAAGACTTTAAGATGACTAAGGTGTAGACTGTCCCTTTAAATGGACATGACACCCAAATGCTAAAGCACTTGACACAGCATAGCTGAAAAAAAGCTGCCTAGAAAATTTCACCTGAGCATCTCTATGTAAAAAAGGAAGATATTTTACCTCAAAATTTTGTAAGTATTCACACTCCACTAAAGAGACAGCCAATCAGAATGCTAGTCTCAGGACTTGCTAGATGCACACACCGTTACATGTGCAGACAGTCATGTTATTTCTTTCATGTAATTAGCAAGAGTCCATGAGCTAGTGACGTATGGGATATACATTCCTACCAGGAGGGGCAAAGTTTCCCAAACCTTAAAATGCCTATAAATACACCCCTCACCACACCCACAATTCAGTTTTACAAACTTTGCCTCCTATGGAGGTGGTGAAGTAAGTTTGTGCTAGATTCTACGTTGATATGCGCTCCGCAGCAAGTTGGGGCCCGGTTTTCCTCTCAGCCGGCAGTGAATGTCAGAGGGATGTGAGGAGAGTATTGCCTATTTGAATTCAATGATCTCCTTCTACGGGGTCTATTTCATAGGTTCTCTGTTATCGGTCGTGGAGATTCATCTCTTACCTCCCTTTTCAGATCGACGATATACTCTTATATATATATACCATTACCTCTGCTGATTTTCGTTTCAGTACTGGTTTGGCTTTCTACAAACATGTAGATGAGTGTCCTGGGTTAAGTAAGTCTTATTTTCTGTGACACTCTAAGCTATGGTTGGGCACTTTTTATAAAGTTCTAAATATATGTATTTAAACATTTATTTGCCTTGACTCAGGATGTTCAACATTCCTTATTTCAGACAGTCAGTTTCATATTTGGGATAATGCATTTGAACCAATCATTTTTTCTTACCTTAAAAAATTTGACTTTTTCCCTGTGGGCTGTTAGGCTCGCGGGGGCTGAAAATGCTTCATTTTATTGCGTCATTCTTGGCGCGGACTTTTTTGGCGCAAAAAATCTTTTCTGTTTCCGGCGTCATACGTGTCGCCGGAAGTTGCGTCATTTTTTTGACGTTCTTTTGCGCCAAAAATGTCGGCGTTCCGGATGTGGCGTCATTTTTGGCGCCAAATAATGTGGGCGTCTTATTTGGCGCTAAAAAAAATATGGGCGTCGCTTTTGTCTCCACATTATTTAAGTCTCATTATTTATTGCTTCTGGTTGCTAGAAGCTTGTTCACTGGCATTTTTTTCCCATTCCTGAAACTGTCATTTAAGGAATTTGATCAATTTTGCTTTATATGTTGTTTTTTCTTTTACATATTGCAAGATGTTCCACGTTGCAACTGAGTCAGAAGATACTTCAGGAAAATTACTGCCCGGTGCTGGAGCTACCAAGCTAAGTGTATCTGCTATAAATTTTTGGTATCTGTTTCTCCAGCTGTTGTTTGTATTGCATGTCATGACAAACTTATTAATGCAGATAAAATTTCCTTTAGTACTGTTACATTACCTGTTGCTGTTCCGTCAACATTTAATTTTCAGAGTGTTCCTGATAACATAAGAGATTTTATTTTTTAAATCCATTAAGAAGGCTATGTCTGTTATTTCTCCTTCTAGTTTACATAAAAGTCTTTTAAAACTTCTCTTTTTTCAGATGAATTTTTAAATGAACATCATCATTCTGATACTGATAATGGTTCTTCTGGTTCAGAGGTTTCTGTCTCAGAGGTTGATGCTGATAAATCTTTGTATTTGTTCAAGATGGAATTTATTCGTTCTTTATTTTAAGAAGTATTAATTGCATTAGAAATAGAGGATTCTGGTCCTCTTGATACTAAATCTAAACGTTTAAATAAGGTTTTTAAATCTCCTGTAGTTATTCCAGAAGTGTTTAATCTCCCTGATGCTATTTCTGAAGTAATTTCCAGGGAATGGAATAATTTGGGTAATTCTTTTACTCCTTCTAAACGTTTAAGCAATTATATCCTGTGCCATCTGACAGATTAGAGTTTTTTTGGGACAAAATCCCTAAGGTTATGGGGTTGTCTCTACTCCTGCTAAATGTACTACTATTCCTACGGCAGATAGTACTTCATTTAAGGATCCTTTAGATAGGAAAATTGAATCCTTTCTAAGAAAAGCTTACTTATGTTCAGGTAATCTTCTTAGACCTGCTATATTTTTAGTGGATGTTGCTGCAGCTTCAACTTTTTGGTTAAGAAGCTTTAGCGCAACAAGTCACAGATCATAATTTTATAGCATTAATATTATTCTATAACATGCTAATAATTTTATTGGTGATACCATCTTTTGATGTCATTAGAGTTGATGTCAGGTATATGTCTCTAGCTATTTTAGCTAGAAAAGTTTTATGGATTAAACTTGGAATGCTGATATGTCTTCTAAGTCAACTTTGCTTTCCCTTTCTTTCCAGGGTAATAAATTATTATCTCAACTGTTAGGAGCGGTATCAGTTTGGAAAATATTTCCAGTTTGGAATATATCCAAGCCTTATAGAAACCTATAGCCAGCTCCTAAGTACCCATGTAGGTGCGGCCCTTATTCCAGCTCAGCTGGTATGGGGCAGATTACGTTTTCTTCAAGGAATTTGGATCAATTCCGTTCTCAATCTCTGGTTTCAGAACATTGTTTCAGAAAGGTACAGAATTGGCTTCAAGTTAAGGCCTCCTGCTTAGAGATTTTTTTCTTTCCCGTGTCCCAGTTAACACAGCAAAGGCTCTGCATTTCTGAAATGTGTTTCAGATCTAGAGTTGGCTGGAGTAATTATGCCAGTTCCAGTTCTGGAACAGGGGCTGGGGTTTTATTTTATCTCTTCATTGTACCAAAGAAGGTCAATTCCTTCAGACTAGTTCCGGATCTATCAATATTGAATCGTTATGTAAGGATACCAACATTCAAGATGGTTACTGTAGGACTATCCTGCCTTTTGTTTAGCAAGGGCATTATATGTCTACAATAGATTTACAGGATGTGTATCTGCATATTCCGATTCATCCAGATCACTTTTAGTGTCTGAGATTCTCTTTTTAGACAAGCATTACCAGTTTTGTGGCTCTACCGTTTGGCCTAGCCTCAGTTCCAAGAATTTTTTTCAAAGGTTCTCGGTGCCCTTCTTTCTGTAATCAGGGAACAGGGTTTTGGTATTTCCTTATTTGGACGATATCTTGGTACTTGCTCAGTCTTCTCATTTTCGAAGAATCTCATACGAATCGACTTGTGTTGTTTCTTCAAGTTCATGGTTTTAGGATCAATTTACCAATCAGTTCATTGATTCCTCAGACAAGGATAACCTTTTTAGGTTTCTAGATAGATTCAGTGTCTATGACTCTGTCCTTGTCAGACAAGAAAAGTTTAACATTGATATCAGCTTGTCAAAACCTTCAGTCACAATCATTCCCTTTGGTAGCCTTATGCATGGAAATTTTAGGTCTTAGGACTGCCGCATCAGTTGCGATCTCCTTTGCTCGTTTTCACATGCGACCTCTTCAGCTCTGTATGCTGAACCAATGGTGCAGGGATTTCTCAAAGATATCTCAATTAATATCTTTAAACCGATTATACGACACTCTCTGACATGGTGGACAGATCACCATCGTTTAGTTCAGGGGGCTTCTTTGTTCTTCCGACCTGGACTATGATCTCAACAGATGCAAGTCTTACAGGTTGGGGAGCTGTGTGGGGGTATCTGACAGCACAAGGGGTTTGGGAATCTCAGGAGGTGAGATTTCCGATCAATATTTTGGAACTCCGTGCAATTTGCAGAGCTCTTCAGTCTTGGTCTCTTCTGAAGAGAGAGTTGTTCATTTGTTTTCAGATAGACAATGTCACAACTGTGGCATACATCAATCATCAAGGAGGGACTCACAGTCCTCTGGCTATGAAAGAAGTATCTCGAATTCTGGTTTGGGCGGAATCCAACTCCTGTCTAATCTCTGCGGTTCATATCCCAGGTATGGACAATTGGAAAGCGGATTATCTCAGTCGCCAAACGTTGCACCTGGGTGAATGGTCTCTTCACCCAGAGGTATTTCCTCAGATTGTTCAAATGTGGGAACTCCCAGAAATAGATCTGATGGCTTCTCATCTAAGCAAGAAACTTCCCTGGTATCTGTCCGGATCCCGGGATCCTCGGGTGGAGGCAGTGGATGCATTATCTCTTCCTTACAAGTGTCATCCTGCCTATATCTTTCCGCCTCTAGTTCTTCTTCCAAGGGTATTTTCCAATATTCTAAAGGACTGCTCATTTGTCCTGCTGGTAGCTCCAGCATGGTCTCACAGGTTTTGGTATGCGGATCTTGTCCGGATGGCCTCTTGCCAGCTGTGGACTCTTCCGTTAAGACCAGTCTTTCTGTCTCAAGGTTCTTTTTTCCATCAGGATCTCATTACCTTAATTTTAAGGTATGGAGTTTGAACGCTTGATTCTTGGTCAAAGAGGTTTCTCTGACTCTGTGATTGATACTATGTGACAGGCTCGTAAATCTGTATCTAGAGAGATATATTATAGAGTCTGGAAGACTTATATTTCTTAGTGTCTTTCTCATCTTTTTTCTTGGCATTCTTTTTGAATACCGAGAATTTTTTCAGTTTCTTCAGGATGGTTTAGATAAAGGTTTGTCCGCAAGTTCCTTGAAAGACAAATCTCTGCTCTTTCTGTTCTTTTTCACAGAAGGATTGCTAATCTTCCTGATATTCATTGTTTTGTACAACCTTTGGTTCGTATAAAACCTGTCATTAAGTCAATTTCTCCTCCTTGGAGTTTGAATTTGGTTCTGGGGGCTCTTCAAGCTCCTCCTTTTGAACCCATGCATTCTTTGGTCGTTATATTACTTTCTTGGAAAGTTTTGTTTCTTTGGCCATCTCTTCTGCCAGAAGAGTCTCTGAATTATCTACTCTTTTTTGTGAGTCTCCTTTTCTGATTTTGCATCAGGATAAGGCGGTGCTGCGAACTTCTTTTGAAATTTTTACCTAAGGTTGTGAATTCTAACAACATTAGTAGAGAAATTGTGGTTCTTTCATTATGTCCTAATCCTATGAATTCTAAGGAGAAATCATTGCTTTCTTTGGATGCTGTTAGAGCTTTGTAATGTTATGTTGAAGCTACTAAGTCTTTCCGAAAGACTTCTAGTCTATTTGTCATATTTTCCGGTTCTAGAAAAGGCCAGAAAGCTTCTGCCATTTCTTTGGCATCTTGGTTGAAATCTTTATTTCATCATGCCTATGTTGAGTCGGGTAACACTCCGCCTCAAAGGATTACAGCTCATTCTACTAGGTCAGTTTCTACTTCCTGGGCGTTTAGGAATGAAGCTTTGGTTGATCAGATTTGCAAAGCAGCAACTTGGTCCTCTTTGCATACTTTTACTAAATTCTACCATTTTGATGTGTTTTCTTCTTCTGAAGCAGTTTTTGGTAGAAACGTATTTCAGGCAGTGGTTTCAGTTTGAATCTTCTGCTTATGTTTTTTCATTAACATTTTATTCTGGGTGTGGATTATTTTCAGCAGGAATTGGCTGTCTTTATCCCTCCCTCTCTAGTGACTCTTGCGTGGAAAGATCCACATCTTGGGTAATCATTATCCCATACGTCACTAGCTCATGGACTCTTGCTAATTACATGAAAGAAAACATAATTTATGTAAGAACTTACCTGATAAATTCATTTCTTTCATATTAGCAAGAGTCCATGAGGCCCGCCCTTTTTTGTGGTGGTTTTGATTTTTTTGTATAAAGCACAATTATTCCAATTCCTTATTTTATATGCTTTCACACTTTTTTCTTATCACCCCACTTCTTGGCTATTCGTTAAACTGAATTGTGGGTGTGGTGAGGGGTGTATTTATAGGCATTTTAAGGTTTGGGAAACTTTGCCCCTCCTGGTAGGAATGTATATCCCATACGTCACTAGCTCATGGACTCTTGCTAATATGAAAGAAATTAATTTATCAGGTAAGTTCTTACATAAATTATGTTTTTCCTATTCATTTTAAGGAAGTTTACTATGAAATCTCATGAGATCACAGCAAAGAAATGCATGACCTTTTTTTTCCAACTTGCAGAAGGACAGCAGCTGAAGTATAACTGTTCACAGTGTACTTACTCTAGTGAGCTGAAGAAATTATGAGGTAAAATATCTTCCATTTTTACATAGAGATGTTCAGGTGATATTTTCACGTCAGCTTTTTACAGTTATGCTGCATCACTTTCTAGTTATTTAGATGAGTATTATGTCCCTTTAAATACCTTCCTTCTTTGCTTAGAGATGATAATGTGATAATTTCTAGTCAACATTTTACTGACATGCCGCATATCTGCATTCCCTGGACTCCAAGCAGGATATGTCCTCTAGCTTTGAGAAGTTATGGGAGAAAATGGACACTATGCACTCCGCTATTACCTAAAGTTTATCTGAAATTAAGACAGATATTGCAGACTTAGGAAACAGAATAGAGTCACTAGAGAACCATAAAGAAACTATTACAGAAGAGGTGTCCGACCTGTCTCAAACGATTTCTGATCAACATCACTGCATATTAGAGATCCAAGACAAAATCAAAGATCTTGAAAACAGAAGCAGAAGCAATAATATCAGAATCAAAGGGATCCCTGAGTCTGTGTTGGCAAAAGACCTCTCCTTTCCTTCACCAGCTATTTATCTAACTGTCCGGAAGTAAAAAGGACACGCAATTCAGCATAGAGAGAGCACATAGATCCCTCAAACCAAAGCCTAGGGACACTGCGTCCCCAAGAGACGTTATCCTCAAGATGACCTCATTTCAAGAAAAGGAGATGATTTTAAGAGCTGCGAGAGACAACCCGACATTCAAGTTTCAAGTTAACATTGTGCAGCTATACCAAGACCTTTGCCTGCGAACTCTGCAGAGAAGAGGAGAGCTTAGGTCCCTAACTATCCTTTTGCGGAAGAACCAGATACCATACAAATGGGGGTTCCCATTTGCTCTACATATTAAAAAAGATAATGGCACCGTAACTATCAGGGGCGAGGAGGACATTCCCAAAGTTTGCAAGTTACTAGGTCTTAAAACACCTTCCTCTCCAGAACCCCCTAGGGAATCCCAAATCCGACACAAGTGGATCAAGATAAATAGGAAAAAGCAGAAAACTGGGTGGGCTTTGCTGCCCCCGGACACTTGAAACTCTACGGGAACTCATCTCAAGGAGACGGAATCTTTGGTCTAGACACGGATGGACCCCAGAGAGGATCTCATAAGAACTATTTAAAAGCTGTCCTACGAACCTTTGTGTCTTCTTCTACGGAGGGCTTGTGAGTATACAAGACATTACATTTATGTTTGATACCGTGTGAACCTACTGTATTACTTGGTTGACTGCTGATGGGCAACCCAAACAGAACTAAAGACTTCCATTTACATGTTAATGTGAATTTTATTTAACACGTATGCTATACATGTTGTTGATGTTTTCATTCTTTTTTTTTATTGCTGCTTCAATGAACATTACTATTCTCTCACACAATGTGAGAGGTTTAAATTCAGATAGCAAAAGATGTACAGCCATAACCCAATATTCAAGTCTAAAAGCTAATATTATCTTCCTTTTGGAGACCCATTTTGTCAAGGCCCAGATCTTTAAATATTGGGTCAAACAGTATACAAGCCACTTTCATTCCACAGAAAAGAGGGGTATCCATATTGATTCATCACACTATGGGGTTTAAGCACATATCTACAATTTCTGACCCTAAAGGTAGATTCCTGATAGTGAGAGGCCAGATCCAAGATATGATGTTACTCTCTGTAACATTTATGCCCCTAATTAGAACCAACATTCATTTTTTAAGCATATTTCCCATCTCCTCACCCAATGGTCCCACTCCAAAATAATTTTAGCAGGAGACTTTAATGTCACAATGTCACTTATGGTCCCAAAGCCAAATAGCACGTTATCCCAAAAGAATCTCCGCCACAACCGTATAGTGAAGGAGATTGTGGACTTCCTTACTCCACACTCTCTGCTGAACTCCTGGACGTCTTTAAACGGTGTCACCAATGAGCCCATAAGTCATATATTAGACTGGACTACATATATACCAGTCAGGTTCTACACCCACTATTGCTCTCATCCTCTATTCATACCTGTGTATGGTCAGACCATTCAATAGTTAGTCTACAGATACAGGGAATACATGACTTTGATAGAGTTAGATCTTGGACTTTTAACCCATATTATTTGAAGGACCCGGGCAAACACAAAGAAACGCTACAACAAATAGTGGAATATTGGGACCTAAATTGCGGCTCAAAACCTAACCCAATCCACATATGGGCAGCTCATAAAGCATTTGTCTGGGGAATCTTACTTAAACACAAATCACACTATATGCAACAAAGAAAGGCCCTCTTGAACAAATTATATCAAGAAATTAAACTGTTAGAAAGATAACATAAATTAAACAAACAAGACTCAATTTTAAAAACCCTCCAAACTAAGAGAGAAACCTTCAGCTAAACAAGCTGAAGGTGCCATTAATGCACTAAACAAGCTGAAGGTGCCATTAATGCACTAAAAGTAAATTGCTATATCTACGCCAATAAGCCCGACAAATACATGGCACACAAGATCAGAGAACGATGTAGGGCCTCCTTAATATCCAACATACAGAAATCAGATGGTACCCTAACTTCCCACCCACACCACATAGTGGATGCATTCGCAGCATACTATGGCAACCTATACAACGGCAGGACAACCACCCAAAGCCCACAAACTACTAAAGTCACAGAGCTTTTTTTAGCAGAAGCCCAACTTATACGTATTTCTGGGGAGGACCGAGAGCTTCTTAATGCTCCAATTACACAAAGGTACTTACAGTCATAAAAGATTTAAAGCCAGGGAAAGCTCCGGGACCTGATGGGTTCTCAGGAGAATATTATAAATTGTTCAGGTTGTCCCTGGTGCCCCATTTAACTAAATTTTGTAATCATATCCTAGAAGGGCATGACATCCCTGCAGAGCTATTACATGCTAAGGTAATTGTTATCCTGAAACCAGGCAAAAATCCCAAACTATGCCCAAGTTACCGCCCAATCTCCCTTATAAACCAGGACCTAAAAATTTTCACTAACGTACTCTCAAATAGATTAAAACACATCCTCTCATCACTGATGCACCCAGACCAAGTTCATAAAAGGGAGAGAGGCGCCTGATAACAGACGAATTATTATTATCCACTATCTTGCTACTACCCACACGCCTTCACTGCTCCTATCCCTGAATGCGGAGAAGGTGTTCGATAGGCTGGATTGGAATTTCATGCACGCGGTCCTCCAATGCATGGGGTTTGAGGGACCCTTTGTTAGGGCTATTAAAGCTATTTACTCTAAACCATGTGCCCAAGTTTCCTCGGCGGGATATAAATCTGTTACATTCCCAATCCTAAACGGGACTAGACAGGGGGGTGTCCATTGTCCCCACTACTACTCGCCTTGTGCATTTAACCCTTAGCGGCCACCATTAGACTTTCCCCAGACGTGACGGGGTGGGAATTAGAGATGCAGATTATAAATTATCTCTCTTTGCAGACGACATTTTGTTGTCAATAACTAAGCCATTAATCTCACTGCCAAATTTGTTTGAAATCTTGGATTTATGGCTATAAAATAAATCATGACAGCTCTACCAATAGTGCTACCCCAACACATACAGAAACTTCTGGAGCTAAACTTCAATATGAGGTGGGACAATCACTCTATTAAGTACTTGGGAATCCAGTTAACTCCTCAGTTGGAACAACTATATAAATGTAATTACCCACCTATATTTAGGGCTATTAAGACAGACCTCAGGAAATGGAAACACTACAATTTTTCTTGGTTGTATATGTTTAGATCTCTACCCATAAAAGTATCGACATCTGACTTGGCTACCCTTCAGAGGGAGATCCAGATGTTTGTGCGAGGAACTAAAATGACTAGAATCCCAAATTCAATAATGACTAGACATAGAGAGATTGGATGGTTGGGGATCCCTGACCTGTGGGACTACTATAGAGCTTTCAGGCTGGCACAAACCACTTTACTACACAGACCCTTCAGGGATGTTCTTTGGACGTTCTTGGAGGCAGACATGGGGGGCTGGAGCTTCCCTGATGCTATTCTATGGGAAACAACTTCCAAACACTGATCGCAGCCAAATTATACCCCCTACTACTGACTCATAAAACATATCTGGACCACCCTAGCAATTAATAAATCGCTTATGCCCACTAATACCTTAATACGACTGATCAGATACCTGCTTACTGGGGAATTCCACTGTGCTATAAGTAAATGGGCAAATAAGGGCCTATATCGGGTGGCGGATCTCATGGAGAATAGGAGAAGCCTACAATATGTTCAGCTACAGCATATATTGGCCCCGCTACAGGTCCACAGGTACTTGTACTTACAGGTCTCATCATCCCTGCATAAATACTTGAATCTATCTCCCACAGTCCCAGGCACAACCCTAGAATCTATCTGCAGCTCCGCTAGTAGACCAAAGCAGTCCATTTCCAAATTATATCTTGCCATTCAAACCATCACTAACAATACTAAGTCTGTGGCCATGTTAAATTGGGGAAAAGACCTGAATATTATTTTAGAAAAGCAAGAATGGGAATTAGCTCAGCTACCAAAGGTCTGATAAGTGTAGATATACAGGAAAACGTATTGAAAATCATACATAGATGGTATCTCACCCCGATTTGAACCTCACACATGCCCCCTCATAGTTCTAGACTCTGCTACAGAGGTTGCGAGGAGGTGGGCACCTATTGCCATATGTGGTGGGATTGTGAGATTATTCAACCAACTTGGAAATTTCTGTCGACCTGATTGAGTAATATCTTAGAGGAAAATATCCACCTTTCTAGGTCTCAGGTATTACTTCACGAACCACTTAGGAAATATAGTAAACATATTAAAATTTTTATTAAAATACTTTGTACGCTAACCAGGATATGTGTGGCTCGATACTGGAAGACAGGGGCACCCCCTTGGCCAGAAGTATACAATAAAATAACACACACTTACTCCATGTACAATTCAGCCTCTAAGGTTATGGGCACTAGTGAAGAACAATGATAGGATTTGGCTCTACTGGAGTCTGAACAGTCCCAAAATAGTAGATAGAGGTGAGACCCCTACGGCGAAATAGTACACAAGTGCTTGATTAGAAGTTGGAGCCAGAGGGTATCTCTGGATGTGGATTAGGTGGTACACAATATCTTTTAAGTAACGTCTATTATGTAAAGAGTCTTGTGGACAGTGTCATTAACAAGTTGTTTATTTTTGTTGTTTTCTATAGGAATTTTTTTATATTAAAAAGGTGGTACAGGCTTAGTCAAAGAAGGAGACTCTGTTAGATGTGGTTTATCCCCCCAATACCCCTTAAGCCTTTTTTTTGCCACTACAAAATTCATTGAGATATTATATCATGTTAATTTGTTGACTTTGCTTGTATGTATATAGATGTATTATCATTCTCAATAAAAAGGATTCAAATATAAAGTTGATGTCTTGCTGGTGGCTTTGTCTAAAGTGTCAGAGCTTGGAACTCTAGGATCCTTGTCACCAAGAAACTGTATTTGGCTGTTTTTATCATGTATACAGAACAGAAGAAACAACGTATATAAAAATGTTTTGTTTGGGTTTTTTGCTTGAAAAGGTTAAGTGATAGCCACATAAATTGATATCAGACTAGCTAAAAATGCATTTATGTGCACTAGGGATGTTATTTACTGGATGATGTAGTTGTAGTGTCTGCCACTATTTGGATTGTATCAATTTAAAGGGATACTAAACCTAATTTTGTTATTTTATTATTCGGATTGAGCATGCAAATTTTAGCAGCTTTCTAATTTACTCCTATTTTCAAATTTTCGTTCTTTTGGTATCTTTATTTGAAAAAGCAGGAATGAAGGCTTAGGACCCAGCTCATTTTTAGTTCAGAACCCTGGATAGCGCTTGCTGATTGGTGGCTGCATTTAGCTTATCTATGCTTATCCTTCCAAGATTGCGATCTAGAGAATCTTCAATTTGATGATTTCAAAGATGTTTTTATTAGAATCAACCAGTTCACAGTATCAATAACTTGGAAGGAGGCCCATATAAAGTTAGTTAATAGATCTTATATTACCCCTCTTATGAGGTCAAAATGGAATCCTGTTCGTGGGAAGCGGATCTTCTTCACTGCTTTTGACAATGCCCTAAGGTTCAAAAACTATGGTCCCGAATTGGTTTCTGGCTGAATAAATGTATGGACACAAAAATTATTCTGAATAAATATCATATTTTCTTGCTTTTTAACTATTTGAAATTGTAAAACAGATATCTGATTAATACAGCTCATCTTAAATCTTAATATGCAGGCTAAACCTACTTCTCCCCACCCACACCTGTAGAAATCTGCACACTTTGGATCCTCTTCAAATTTCCAAACTTATTTAAAAATGCCTCCCCCACACTTCCACGATATTCTGCCCTGACCTTGCTACAACCCACTATAACAATACTTTCTCCTCTGCACTTGACACTTTTGCTCCTCCCCAAATACGCAAAACCCCACGTTGTCAGCTCCAACCCTGGCACTCTAAGCAAACACGCTACCTGGAAAAATGCTCCTGTGCTGCTGAACGTGCCTGGAGGAAATCCCGCTCTGAACCAGATTTCCTCCACTATAAGTTCATTCTTTATTCTTACTCCTTTGCCCTTCACTTAGTCAAGCAAACCTACTTCTCTTCTCTTATATCTACTCACTCCTCAAACCCTAAACGTCTCTTCTCTATTTTCAACTCTCTCCACCTACACCACCCCCTTCCTCTGCCTTTAGTGCTCAAGACCTGGCAGACTACTTTTCAACAAAACACTTACCATCCAAAGTAATATCCCAACACAAGACTGCAACCTTCCATCTCCACCCCTGGCCACCCCCTCCACCACCACTCTCAGCACCTTCCCCCCAACCACTGAGAATGAAGTGAGTTCCCTATTTTCTTCCTCACACCTCACTACCTGTCCACTTGACCCTATCCCTTCAAATCTAATACCTTCTCTGTCTTCTACCCTCACTCGAGCTCTTACTCACATTTTCAATCTATCTATTGAAAATGATAGATAAACCCTCCCTCAACCCCAATTATCCTGCAAACTACCGCCCCATATCACTGCTTCCGCTAGCATCAAAAGTCCTGGAAAAACTAGTTTTCGATTGCCTAACCCACTTCTTGTCCTCCAACTCATTGCTTGACCCCTTGCAATCTGGCTTTCATCCCCAACACTCAACTGAGACTGCCCTCACCAAGGTAAACTTATCAGCAGCTATTGCTTCAACTATCACCTCTATGCTGATGATACTCAGATCTATCTAATTCTACCCAGGTTTCTAACTTTTCAATCACTGTTGGTGACACCACTATCTCCCCATCACCCCAAGTCCGCTGCCTAGGAGTTACACTTGACTCCTATCTGTCCTTCATACCCCACATCCAATTGCTCTCTTCATCCTGTCGCAACCACCTACGCAATATCTCCAAAATTCGTCCATTTCTGAATGCTGAAACTGCTAAACAGCTATTTCACTCCCTGGTAATTTCTCGACTTGACTACTGTAATAACCTCCCTCTCCCGCCTCTCCCCTCTTCAATCCATCCTAAATGCCTCTGCTAGGCTAATCCACCTCTCCCGACACTCTGTATCTGCTGCACCTCTCTGCGAGTCCCTTCACTGGCTCCCCCTTCACAGAAGAATTAAATTTAAAATTCTCACCCTGACCTACAAAGCTCTTACCAACGCAGCCCCCCCCCCCCACCTGTCCTCACTCATCAACAAATATACTCTGGTCCGCCCCTAAGATCCAACGATGACCTGCTCCTTGCATCTTCTACCATCACCTCCTCCCATGCTAGGCTACAGGACTTCTCTCGTGCGGCACCAACCATCTGGAATGCACTTCCTCAAGCTGTCAGACTTTCCCCTAACCTTTCCTCCTTTAAATGCTCCCTAAAGACCTTTTTGTTCAGGGAAGCCTAGCACCAAATCAGTAACAAATGAATTCCACTTGTCTAATAGCTGCCCTCATCTAACTCCACACTAACATCAGTCTCACCTTTGCAGTGCCCACCTCCTGTTTCTCACCCTCCTACCCATCTAGATTGTAAGTTCCCACAGGAACAGGGCCCTCAATTCCCCTGTATTTGTTAGTTAAACTTTGTCTGGTGTCTTTTATTTTGTATTGTACTGTACTTTTATCTTTGTACCCATGTACAGCGCTGCAGAATTTGTTGGTGCTTTATAAATAAATAATAATAATACTGTAAGTAGTGAAAAATATATTTTATAAAAAGTTTCACCTTTTAAAATTGTAATATGTGCTAATGTGCTTGTGTGATAAAATGTGTACTCATGTGATTAGATTTTATCAGCATATGTCTGCAGTCTTACTTTTTATTTGCAATAGGACTTTGGCTATATAAACATCCACATTTCTTATTCTGTGGTATTTTTAGTATCCTCTCCAATTTCACAAATCCAGTGATGTCTTTAGAGAGGGTTCAAACAGTTATGAAACAAAAGCAATTTGATAGTTTTGTCAATACTTTTACTAACACAGATCCTTCTTTGACAGCCAAAAAATGGATCAAATTCAAAAACTAAATATGGTTGAGCATTATTATATAGATCTTCAATTGTCTGCTTGTTCTTACTTATTTGACTGAAAAAACATACAAGAAAAACCTCTTCTGAATGGTTTGAGCACTATACTAAGCTGATATATTTTCATCATATAGGATTTTTCTTTGTGTGTCAAACATGACTTTATGCTGGTTTTTAAAACACTAAATTACACAAAATAAAAAAACAAAATTATCAAAAATAAAAACGAATTACTCCTAATCTAATAGCCCTATCAAAAAAAAAGCCCACCCAAAATAGAAAAAAACCTAGCCTACACTAAACTGCCAATGGGCCTTAAAAAGGCCTTTTGTGGGGCATTGCCCCAAAGAAATCAGCTCTTTTACCTGTAAAAAAAAAAATACAAACACCCCCAACAGTAAATAGAATTCTATCAGCCAATAGGAATTAATGGTGAAAAAATCCTATTGGCTGTTGCAATCAGCCAATAGGATTGAGCTTTCATCCTATTGGCTGATCCAATCAGCCAATAGGATTGATCTCACATTCTGTTGGCTGATTGGAATAGCCAATAGAATGCGAGCTCAATCCTATTGGATGATTGCAACAGCCAATAGGATTTTCTTTCATGTAATTGGCAAGAGTCCATGAGCTAGTGACATATGGGATATACAATCCTACCAGGAGGGGCAAAGTTTCCCAAACCTCAAAATGCCTATAAATACACCCCTCACCACACCCACAATTCAGTTTTACAAACTTTGCCTCCTATGGAGGTGGTGAAGTAAGTTTGTGCTAAGATATGCGCTTCTCAGCATTGTTGAAGCCCGATTCCTCTCAGAATACAGCGAATGTCAGAGGGACGTGAAGGGAGTATCACTTATTGAATACGATGATTTCCCTAACGGGGTCTATTTCATAGGTTCTCTGTTATCGGTCGTAGAGATTCATCTCCTACCTCCCTTTTCAGATCGACGATATACTCTCAATTTACCATTACCTCTACTAAGAACTGTTTTAGTACTGGTTTGGCTATCTGCTATATGTGGATGGGTGTCTTTTGGTAAGTATGTTTTTTATTTCTTAAGACACCTCAGCTATGGTTTGGCACTTTATGCATTTATATAAAGTTCTAAATATATGTATTGTACTTATATTTGCCATGAGTCAGGTTCATTTATTTCCTTCTGCAGACTGTCAGTTTCATATTTGGGGAATATAAACATCTTTTAAATATGAAATTTATTTCTTACAAATTACGGGTGGTATTAGGCCTGCGGGTGCGACAAATGTTAAACTTTATTGCGTCATTCTTGGCGCGAAATTTTTTTTGCCGCGGAAAAGTACGTCTATAACGCAAGTTCGTCACTTCCGGCATCATACTTGTCGCCGAGTCCTTTCACACCGTTGCGTCATTAGTGACGCAAGTGTGTCATTTCCGGTTATTTTATTTAACTTTTTTATTATTTCAATACCCCATTGATGTTTGCCTCTTGCTTTTTTCTATCAGAGGGCTATGCTATTTGCATTTTTTCCCATTCCTGAAACTGTCATATAAGGAAATAGATCATTTTGCTTTATATGTTGTTTTTTATCTTACATTTTGCAAGATGTCTCAACCTGATCCTGCCTCAGAAGCTTCTACTGGAACATTGCTACGTGACATTGGTTCAACCAAAGCTAAGTGCATTTGTTGTAAAATTGTAGAAATGATCTCGCCGAATGTCATTTGTAATAGTTATCATGATAAACTTTTACATGCAGATAGTGTATCCATTAGTAATAGTACATTGCCAGTTGCAGTTCCTTCAACTTCTAATGTGCATGATATACCTGTAAATTTGTTTCTGATTCTATTCTGAAGGCCTTGTCTGCATTTCCACCTTCAAATAAATGTAAAAGGTCTTTTAAAACTTCTCATTTAGTTGATAAAATTTAAAATGACCAACAACATAATAATTTATCCTCTTCTGATGAGGATCTATCTGATTCAGAAGATCCTTCCTCAGACATTGACACTAACAAATCTACTTATTTATTTAAAATTGAGTATATGCGTTCTTTATTAAAAGAAGTGTTAATTACTTTGGATATTGAGGTAACCAGTCCTCTTGACGTTCAGTCTAATAAACGTTTAAATGCTGTTTTTAAACCTCCTGTGGTTTCTCCAGGGGTTTTTCCTATTCCTGAGGCTATTTCTGATATGATTTCTAAAGGAATGGAATAAGCCAGGTACTTCTTTTATTCCTTCTTCAAGGTTTAAAAATTCGTATCCTTTACCAGCAATATCTATAGAGTTTTGGGAAAAGATCCCCAGAGTTGATGGGGCTATTTCTACTCTTGCTAAACGTACCACTATTCCTATGGAAGATAGTACTTCCTTTAAGGATCCTTTAGATAGGAAGCTTGAATCTTATCTAAGGAAGGCCTATTTATATTCAGGTCATCTTCTTAGACCTGCAATTTCTTTGGCTGATGTTGCGGCTGCATCAACTTTCTGGTTGGAGAATTTAGCGCAACAGGAATTGGATTCTGACTTATCTAGCATTATTCGCTTACTGCAATATGCTAATCATTTTATTTATGATGCTATTTTTGATATTATCAAAATTGATGTTGGATCCATGTCTTTAGCTATTTTAGCTAGAAGAGCTTTAGTGGCTTAAATCCTGGAATGCTGATATGACATCTAATTCTAGATTACTATCTCTTTCTTTCCAAGGTAATAATTTATTTGGGTCCCAGTTGGATTCTATTTTTTCAACTGTTACTGGGGGAAAGGGAGTTTTTTCTGCCTCAGGATAAAAAACCTAAGGGTAAATCTAAGGCTTCTAACTGTTTTCGTTCCTTTCTCAGAATAAGGAACAAAAATTCAATCTTTCCCCCAAGGAATCTGCCTCCAATTGGAAGCCTTCCTCAAATTGGAATTAATCCAAGCCTTTTAGGAAACCAAAGTCAGCCCCTAAGTCCGCATGAAGGTGCAGCCCTCATTCCAGTTCAGCTGGTAGGGGGCAGATTAAGGTTTTTCAAGGATATTTGGATAAAATCTGTTCAAAATCAATGGATTCAGAGCATTGTCTCTCAAGGGTATCGAATAGGATTCAGAGTAAGACCTCCTGTGAGAAGATTTTTTCTCTCACGTATCCCAGTAAATCCAGTCAAAGCTCAGGCTTTCCTGGAGTGTGTTTCAGACCTGGGGCCTGATCCGATATAAATCGTCGCCCGCAAAAGCTGGCGACACCAATATTTGCACGGGTTTGGTATCCTATATACGGCGTAACTTAGAAGTTACGCGCGTAGATTTCTGCCTTCGCCCGTAGTTTTTTGGCCCATAGACTGACATACAAAACACGCGCAGTTTGGTATCCAATATACGGCGTAAGTACTTACGCGCGCAGATTTCAGAAAATCTACTCCAATCTTATCTCGCCACAAAATTCAGCCGCAGGAACCCTTGCACTGACTTAGAAACCAACGTAACTCTCTGAAAGCCTAACAAGTGCATGCTTAACAACATACATATCAGCAGCTTGATCACAAATAGTTAACCTCTTGAAAGCATTTATTATTCCTGCCCTTGCAAGTGTGTCAAACCAATCACAAAGGGGTGCATCATGGGGCACAAGGGGTCATCATGGGGCCCAGGGGGACATCATGGGGCCCAGGGGGACATCATGGGGCACAAGGGGTACTGGAAGCCCTACAATCCCCTGTTGTTCTGTCTACACATGCTGATTCTATAGTTGCTGCTGAGGTCCATGGTGATGGTGCTGCCCCTGCTGCAGCTGGTCATCGAATTACATACTGCGGAGTTCCACTGCATGTAAGTGAAACTACTACATCCCACCCCCATTCCCTTAACCACCCTAATTACTGAAAATATATCATTAGTTCAATTCATGTTTTGGTCACTATGATTTATTGACTATCATTTAGAGGAATGAAAATGGATATTTATACCTTATGTTCACACCTTCTGTAAAAACATTATTATTTAGATATATATACCCTTGTGCAGGGATAGGCAAGGTGTCCTTCACTAAAACTCTTTACCTTAGAAAATGTCAGCAACAGCCTTGGCTCGTGCCTATCCCTGCACATGGGTCAATTTCTATTGGATGTGAGAAACCTTGATTTACATCTTAAAAGTGAATATCACTATATGTACCCTTCATACACAACTATGTGATGTGGTTTAGAGAACATGAATATGTCATAAACATGATGATATTACCTTTTCTGGGCGATTTCCACACAGGCCTTATTATATTTTTCAAAGATATTAGTGTACTAAAACACCCCTCACATGGATGTGGATGACAATTATATGGTAAATAACAGAGGACAAGATTTAGGATGAAATATAACAATATTTATTTTCTTTTAGGCTTCTTAGATGAGGGGGCTGAGGGGCCTGGAGTGGGTCTCCTGCCTCTCCTGGGTTGTGTGGATCCAGAGGATCCTGCAGGAGTGCTGGCCACAGATGAGATGCTGGAGGCAATGTCCTGCTGGTGGGTGAAATGCTCCACCAACACACCCAACAGTTGGTTCTGTTCCTTCCATCTGTTGTCACTCTGGATTTGCATGTCAGAAATTACTCTCAGCATTTGAGATTGATTCTGGACCATAGCAGTTAAAGATGCTGCCATGTCCCGTTGCAGCTCAATGGAACTCTGTTGTAATGTCTGTTGGCTCCTGTAAAACCTGCGTTGGTCCCTCTGCATTCTCTCGCAGGTTGATGTGAGACTCTCGCAGGTTACTGTTTGCCTCCTCTGTAGGGCAATGTATTCATCGCCCATGGCGGAAGTCAGCGGATCGATGGGCTCTTCCCCAGCAGGGACTCTAGGCGCCGGTTCAATTTCAATATCTTCAGCTGCTGCCTGTTGAATCTAAGCTGCTGGTGCTGCCTGTGGGATGATCTCAGCTCTATGCTCCCCCTCAGATGCTGGAGCTTTTCCAAGTGCAGCAGATGGTGGAGATGTCCGGATGGACTGATAGTCCCATTGCCGGCTGGTGTGCACCCAATCAGCCTGTTGGTAGAATCCCTGAGTGGCCTGATATTGTTGGGGGGGGGGGGTAAAGGCATCAACCCTTTGGGGCTGACTTGGCTCCCCCTCCAAACCATAGGAATAGTCCTCCGGCCAGGGCTCCTGCCAGGTATCCTCATGTAATGCTGGCGGCATGACATCCGGATTGTCAGTTGATGCAGTCCAACCCAGCTCATGCCTGGCATACTCCTGCTGGACTCTCCGGACCGGTGGGCGAGGTGGAGAAATACTTTGTGGCGGTGGTGGATGGGGATGCATGGGCGTTGGCACCCTGGTGACTGTAGGTTCTGTGGAGGAGTCAAATGATGAGAGGGATTAGTACAGTCAGATATATATCCATGTGGGCATACAATGTACATGCTAGGGCCTATACACATTCTCATGTCAAACTCTATAACATGCAGGTGCACATTGAGATTTGTGATATGAGGGTTTTTAATATGCAAAGTATACATGTATGTGTTTCATAAAATAGTTCTGTGTACATGTCATTGATGGAGAAAATGTGTTCTTTAAGTGACACTATGGTTGTGATGACTATAGTGTCCATTTACTGAAAACTCTACATGTGGCTTGTGGCCTGTGTTACTCTGAGATATGTTAGTATTTCACTATTCTACCTCATATCATGAATTTCAATGTGTTAAGTAGCATTAAATGGACATTAAACCCATTTTGATTCTTTCATGATTCAGCTAGAGCATGCAATTGTAAACAACTTCGTAATTTACTTCCATTACCTAATTTGCTTCATTCTCTTGATATTCTTAGCTGAAAAGCATATCTAGATAGGCTCAGAAGCTGCTGATTGGTGGCTGCACATCAATGCCTCGTGTGATTGCCTCACCCATGTGCATTGATATTTAATAAACAAAGAATAAGAAAATAATGAAGCAAATTAGATAATAGAAGTAAATTGGGATGTTGTGGAAAACTGTATTCTCTATCTGAATAATGAAATAAAAAGATTTGGTTTAATGTCCCTTTAATGTTAAATCTCATTGTAGATGTTTTTGTTAGTAGGCCAAATACCATGCTCCTCATTGTGTACATGAATGTGTGACATTATAGGATGTTATATCTCAAATACATATAATACTGGTGTGTGGGATGTTACCCACCAGCATGCTGCGCTGATGTTGCAATCCCTGAGTCACGAGCCCCTGGAAGTCCACGGACTGCTGTGATGCTCAGGGACCTACGAATCAGCTCCTGCCACTCGTTGTATTCCGCCTCATGGTGGGGCCCACCTCCTGTTGCCCTCTGGGACATTGCTTCTTGGCCCATCTTCTCCTTAACTCTCCTCTTACAGTCGTTCCACCTATTCTTTAGGCCATCCACATTCCTCCTCTGCTGGGACACACCATTAACGGCCTCCTCCACCTTCAGCCAGGCATCTTTACGCCTACGGGCAACTCCTTTGCCCTTCTCTTGGCCAAAGAGGGCGGTATGGTTCTCCAGGACAGCCTGGACTAGAGCGAGGTTTTCAGTGAATGTGAAGTTGGGGCACCTCATACACTCATCGTCCTGGGCCACCTGGCTCCCTCCCTGGGATGTCCCTGGTGTGGGTTCCTCCCTATCCTCTCCTCCTCCCCCCTTTTATCCCCATGTGCACCCTCTATCCCTCTTCTGAGTGTGCCTGGCCTTGGGGCAACCCCACTCCCATCCTCCCTTCTAGCTCTCCCTCTCCCCACTCCGCTCACTCCCTGACGGGGACCCTGCTGCTCCTCCTGTCCATAATCCTCTCCCTGCAACTCCCCTTCCCTCCTCCCCCCGCCCTAGCTCTCCCTGACATCCTCACACTACACACACTCACACTCACTCACACTTCAATCACACACAATCACAACCAAACACTCAGCCTTTCACACTGTAAAAGATAAATAAAATGTGTAAGGTGTTATAAAAAAAAGTATTGTGTATTTTGTAAATGTGTGTATGCAAAATGTGTGCAATATGTAAAAAAAGTGACAGTAATGTACAAGCTTAACAAATCCACCAAATCCGAACTAACTAAATATTATGCAATGCGCCTCTCTCTCTACTCTAACGACTTTCTCCTACTCATTGTAGTGTGCTGTAGCTCCAAGAACCGACCAAACACACTAAAGAAAATGACGGCTGCGCAGGGGTTTAAGTATGAATTTTGAATGTCGTAATTGTGTGGCGCATCTCTTAGAACTGGCCGTTATTTTTTACGAGTCGTAGGCTAATTTGCATAAAACTACACTTTATTGAGACTTACGTGAACAAAATACTGGCGTAAGTACTTGCTACGACTAAAATGTGTATTTGCGCACATTTTAGCTGATCGACGGTTTTTCCTACTTACGCCAGTTTAGCATCTGACGGCGCAGTATATTGGATAGGTCGCGTTGCGAGGTGAAACTGTGGGCGGCGCGGGTTCCCTCGCTTGCGCCGCAAACTACGCTGCATATCGGATCACGCTCCTGGAGTCTTCAGGGGTAATCATGCCAGTTCCTCTTCTGGAACAAGGTTTGGGGTTTTATTCAAATTATTCATTGTCCCAAAGAAGGAAAATTTATTCAGACCAATTCTGGATCTGAAAATTTTGAATCGTTATTCAAGAGTACCAACTTTCAAGATGGTGACTATAAGGAATATTCTGCCTTTTTGTTCAGCAAGGACATTATATGTCCACAATAGACTTGCAGGATGCATACCTTCATATTCCGATTCATACAGAACATTATCAGTTTCTGAGATTCTTTTTTCTCCAACATTGGTGTGTCCGGTCCACGGCGTCATCCTTACTTGTGGGAATATCTCTTCCCCAACAGGAAATGGCAAAGAGTCCCAGCAAAGCTGGCCATATAGTCCCTCTTAGGCTCCGCCCACCCCAGTCATTCTCTTTGCCGTTGCACAGTCAACATCTCCACGGAGATGGTTAAGAGTATGTGGTGTTTAGTTGTAGTTTTTTTATTCTACTATCAAGAGTTTGTTATTTTAAAATAGTGCTGGTATGTACTATTTACTCTGAAACAGAAAAAGATGAAGATTTCTGTTTGTGAGAGGAAGATGATTTTAGCAGACAGTAACTAAAATCGATTGCTGTTTCCACATAGGACTGTTGAGATGAAGTAACTTCAGTTGGGGGAAACAGTTAGCAGACTTTTCTGCTTAAGGTATGACTAGACATATTTCTAACAAGACTGTGTAATGCTGGAAGGCTGTCATTTCCCCTCATGGGGACCGGTAAGCCATTTTCTTAGTCAAGCAAACAGAATAAAGGGCTTAATATGGGCTATAAAACTGGTAGACATTTTTATGGGCTAAATCGATTGCTTTATTTGGACATTTTATACATGTTTATGCTGATAATTCACACTTATAAACTTGGGGAACGTTTTTTAACGTCAGGTACTATGTTAGACACCTTTTCCAGTCAGGAAGGGCCTTCCCAGTTGTAGGCTGAGCCTCATTTTCGCGCCATTACTGCGCAGTTGTTTTTGAGTGCAAGACATGCAGATGCATGTGTGAGGACCTGAAAGTAGTTGGAAAAGTTCCTAGAAGGCGTCATTTGGTATCGTATTCCCCTCTGAGCTTGGTAAAGTCACAGCAAAGGCTGTAGCTGGTATTGTATAGGGGTTAAATCTGTAACCGGCTCCGGTTTCGTTATTTTAAGGGTTAAAGCTCTGAAAATTGGTGTGCAATACTTTTAATGCTTTAAGACACTGTGGTGACATTTTGATAAATTTTTAACAATTCCTTCATATATTTTCACATATTCAGTAATAAAGTGTGCTCTGTTTAAAATTTAAAGAGACAGTAACAGTTTTGTTTTAAAGCGGTTTTTGTGCTTTATTGACAAGTTTAAGCCTGTTTAACATGTCTGTGCCTTCAGATAAGCTATGTTCTATATGTATGAAAGCCAATGTGTCTCCCCCTTCAAAATTGTGTGATAATTGTGCCATAGCATCCAAACAAAGTAAGGACAGTACTGCCACAGATAATGAAATTGCCCAAGATGATTCCTCAGATGAAGGGAGTAGACATGGTTCTACATCATCTCCTTCTGTGTCTATGCCAGTTTTGCCCACGCAGGAGGCCCCTAGTATTTCTAGCGCGCCAATGCTTATTACCATGCAACAATTGACGGCTGTAATGGATAACTCCATAGCAAATATTTTATCCAAAATGCCTGCATATCAGAGAAAGCGCGATTGCTCTGTTTTAAACACTGAAGAGCAGGAGGGCGCTAATGATAATTGTTCTGTCATACCCTCACACCAATCTGAAGGGGCCATGAGGGAGGTTTTGTCAGATGGGGAAATTTCAGATTCAGAAAAAATTTCTCAACAGGCTGAACCTGATGTTGTGACATTTAAATTTAAATTAGAACATCTCCGCGCACTGCTTAAGGAGGTGTTATCTACTCTGGATGATTGTGACAACTTGGTCATTCCAGAAAAATTATTCAAGATGGACAAGTTCCTAGAGGTTCCGGTGCACCCCGACGTTTTTCCTATACCCAAGCGGGTGGCGGACATAGTGAATAAGGAGTGGGAGAAGCCCGGCATACCTTTTGTTCCCCCTCCTATATTTAAGAAATTATTTCCTATGGTCGACCCCAGAAAGGACTTATGGTAGACAGTCCCTAAGGTCGAGGGGGCAGTTTCTACTCTAAACAAGCGCACTACTATTCCTATCGAAGATAGTTGTGCTTTCAAAGATCCTATGGATAAAAAATTGGAAGGTTTGCTTAAAAAGATTTTTGTACAGCAAGGTTACCTTCTACAACCCATTTCGTGCATTGTTCCTGTCACTATAGCAGCGTGGTTCTGGTTCGAGGAACTAGAAAAGTCGCTCAGTAGAGAGACTCCATATGAGGATGTTATGGACAGAGTTCACACACTTAAGTTGGCTAACTCTTTTATTTTAGATGCCGCTTTGCAATTAGCTAGATTAGCGGCGAAAAATTCAGGGTTTGCAATTGTGGCGCGCAGAGCGCTTTGGCTAAAGTCTTGGTCAGCAGATGTATCATCCAAGACAAAATTGCTTAACATCCCCTTCAAGGGTAAAACTCTCTTTGGACCAGAATTGAAAGAGATTATCTCAGACATCACTGGGGGAAAGGGCCACGCCCTCCCACAAGATAGGCCTTTCAAGGCCAAGAATAAGTCTAATTTTCGTTCCTTTCGTAATTTCAGGAATGGACTGGCCTCTAATTCTGCATCCTCTAAGCAAGAGGGTAATGCCTCACAGTCCAAACCAGCCTGGAAACCGATGCAAGGCTGGAACAAGGGTAAGCAGACCAAGAAGCCTGCTACCGCTAACAAAACAGCATGAAGGAGTAGCCCCCGATCCGGGACCGGATCTAGTGGGGGGCAGACTCTCTCTTTGCTCAGGCTTGGGCAAGAGATGTTCAGGATCCCTGGACGCTAGAAATAGTTTCTCAGGGTTATCTTCTGGAATTCAAGGAACTACCCCCAAGGGGAAGGTTCCACATGTCTCACTTATCCTCAAACCAAATAAAGAGACAGGCGTTCTTACATTGTGTAGAAGACCTGCTAAAGATGGGAGTGATACACCCAGTTCCAATGACGGAACAAGGAATGGGATTTTACTCAAATCTGTTCGTAGTTCCCAAAAAAGAGGGAACCTTCAGACCAATTCTGGATTTAAAGATCCTAAACAAATTTCTCAGGGTACCATTGTTCAAAATGGAAACCATTCTAACGATTCTACCCACTATCCAGGAAGGTCAATTTATGACTACCGTGGATCTAAAGGATGCGTACCTACATATTCCTATCCACAAAGAACATCATCAGTTCCTAAGGTTCGCCTTTCTGGACAAACATTACCAGTTTGTGGCCCTCCCATTCGGATTAGCCACTGCTCCAAGGATTTTCACAAAGGTACTCGGGTCCCTTCTAGCGGTTCTAAGACCGAGGGGCATTGCAGTAGTACCATACATTCTAATACAAGCGTCGTCCCTTTCAAAAGCAAAGGCTCATACAGACATCGTTCTGGCCTTTCTCAGATCTCACGGATGGAAGGTGAACATAGAAAAAAGTTCTCTGTCTCCGTCAACAAGAGTTCCCTTCCTGGGAACAATAATAGATTCCTTAGAAATGAGGATCTTTCTGACAGATGTCAGAAAGTCAAAACTTCTAAGCGCTTGTCAAGTTCTTCATTCTGTTCCACGTCCTTCCATAGTTCAGTGCATGGAAGTAGTAGGGTTGATGGTTGCAGCAATGGACATAGTTCCTTTTGCGCGAATTCATCTAAGACCATTACAACTGTGCATGCTGAAACAGTGGAATGGGGACTATACAGACTTGTCTCCAGTGATTCAAGTAGGTCAGAAGACCAGAGATTCACTCCGTTGGGGGATATCCCTGGACCACCTATCCCAGGGAATGAGCTTCCGCAGACCAGAGTGGGTCATTGTCACGACCGACGCCAGTCTAGTGGGCTGGGGTGCGGGCTGGGAATCCCTGAAAGCTCAGGGACTATGGTCTCGGGAAGAGTCTCTTCTCCCGATAAACATTCTGGAACTAAGAGCGATATTCAATGCTCTCAGGGCTTGGCCTCAGCTTGCAAAGGCCAGATTCATAAGATTCCAATCAGACAACATGACGACTGTTGCGTATATCAATCATCAGGGGGGAACAAGGAGTTCCCTGGCGATGAAAGAAGTAACCAAAATAATACAATGGGCGGAGAATCACTCCTGCCATCTATCTGCAATCCACATCCCAGGTGTGGAAAACTGGGAAGCGGATTATCTGAGTCATCAGACATTCCATCCGGGGGAGTGGGAACTCCACCCGGAGATTTTTGCCCAGTTGACTCAATTATGGGGCATTCCAGACATGGATCTGATGGCGTCTCGTCAGAACTTCAAGGTTCCTTGCTACGGGTCCAGATCCAGGGATCCCAAGGCGACTCTAGTGGATGCACTAGTAGCGCCTTGGACCTTCAACCTAGCTTATGTGTTCCCACTGTTTCCTCTCATTCCCAGGCTGGTAGCCAGGATCAAACAGGAGAGGGTCTCGGTGATCTTGATAGCTCCTGCGTGGCCACGCAGGACTTGGTATGCAGACCTGGTGAATATGTCATTGGTTCCACCATGGAAGCTACCTTTGAGACAGGACCTTCTTGTTCAGGGTCCATTCGAACATCCAAATCTGGTCTCCCTCCAGCTGACGGCTTGGAGATTGAACGCTTGATTCTATCAAAGCGTGGGTTTTCAGATTCGGTGATTGATACTCTGGTTCAGGCCAGAAAACCGGTAACTAGAAAGATTTACCATAAAATATGGAAAAGATATATCTGCTGGTGTGAATCCAAGGGATTCCCTTGGAATAAGGTAAAAATTCCTAAGATTCTTTCCTTTCTGCAAGAAGGTTTGGATAAAGGATTATCTGCGAGTTCTCTAAAGGGACAGATTTCTGCTTTATCTGTCTTACTACACAAACGACTGGCAGCTATGCCAGATGTTCAAGCATTTGTTCAGGCTCTGGTTAGGATCAAGCCTGTTTACAGACCTTTGACTCCTCCCTGGAGTTTAAATCTAGTTCTTTCAGTTCTTCAAGGGGTTCCGTTTGAACCTCTACATTCCATAGATATTAAGTTGTTATCTTGGAAAGTTTTGTTTTTGGTTGCTATTTCTTCTGCTAGAAGAGTTTCAGAGTTATCTGCTCTGCAGTGTTCTCCGCCCTATCTGGTGTTCCATGCAGATAAGGTGGTTTTGCGTACTAAGCCTGGTTTTCTTCCAAAGGTTGTTTCTAACAAAAATATCAACCAGGAGATAGTTGTACCTTCTTTGTGTCCGAATCCAGTTTCGAAGAAGGAACGTTTGTTACACAATTTGGACGTAGTCCGTGCTCTAAAATTCTATTTAGAAGCTACAAAAGATTTCAGACAAACATCTTCTCTGTTTGTCGTCTATTCTGGTAAAAGTAGAGGTCAAAAAGCGACTTCTACCTCTCTTTCCTTTTGGCTTAAAAGCATCATCCGATTGGCTTACGAGACTGCCGGACGGCAGCCTCCTGAAAGAATCACAGCTCACTCCACTAGGGCTGTGGCTTCCACATGGGCCTTCAAGAACGAGGCTTCTGTTGATCAGATATGTAAGGCAGCGACTTGGTCTTCACTGCACACTTTTGCCAAATTTTACAAATTTGATACTTTTGCTTCTTCGGAGGCTATTTTTGGGAGAAAGGTTTTGCAAGCCGTGGTGCCTTCCGTTTAGGTAACCTGATTTGCTCCCTCCCTTCATCCGTGTCCTAAAGCTTTGGTATTGGTTCCCACAAGTAAGGATGACGCCGTGGACCGGACACACCAATGTTGGAGAAAACAGAATTTATGCTTACCTGATAAATTACTTTCTCCAACGGTGTGTGCGGTCCACGGCCCGCCCTGGTTTTTTAATCAGGTCTGATGAATTATTTTCTCTAACTACAGTCACCACGGTACCATATGGTTTCTCCTATATTTTTCCTCCTGTCCGTCGGTCGAATGACTGGGGTGGGCGGAGCCTAGGAGGGACTATATGGACAGCTTTGCTGGGACTCTTTGCCATTTCCTGTTGGGGAAGAGATATTCCCACAAGTAAGGATGACGCCGTGGACCGGACACACCGTTGGAGAAAGTAATTTATCAGGTAAGCATAAATTCTGTTTTCTAGACAAGCATTACCAATTTGTTGCTCTTCCATTTGGCATAGCAACAGCTCCAAGAATCTTTTTAAAGGTTCTGGGTGCCCTACTCTCAGTAATCAGAGAACAGGGTATTGCAGTGTTTCCTTATTTGGACGATATCTTGGTACTAGCTCAGTCTTTACGTTCTGCAGAATCTCACACGAATCAACTAGTGTTGTTTCTTCGGAAACATGGTTAGAGGATCAATTTACCAAAGAGTTTCTTGATTCCTCAGACAAGGGTCACCTTTTTAGGCTTCCAGATAGATTCAGTGTCCATGACTCTATCTCTAACAGACAAGAGACGTTTAAAATTGGTTGCAGCCTGCCGGCACCTTCAGTCTCAGTCATTCCCTTCAGTGGCTATGTGCATTGAAGTTTTAGGTCTCATGACTGTAGCATCGGATGCGATCCCCTTTGCTCGTTTTCACATGAGACCTCTTCAGCTTTGTATGTTGAATCAATGGTGCAGGGATTATACAAAGATATCACAATTAATATCCTTAAATCCCAATGTACGACACTCTCTGACATGGTGGATAGATCACCATCGTTTAGTTCAAGGGGCTTCTTTTGTTCGACCAACCTGGACTGTGATCACAACAGATGCGAGTCTCTCAGGTTGGGGAGCTGTTTGGGGATCTCTGACAGCACAAGGGGTTTGGAAATCTCAAGAGGCGAGATTACCATTAAATATTTTAGAACTCCGTGCAATTCTCAGAGCTCTTCAGTTTTGGCCTCTGTTAAGAGAGAACCGTTCATTTGTTTTCAGACAGACAATATCACAACAGTGGCATATGTCAATAATCAGGGTGGGACTCACAGTCCCCAAGCTATAAAAGAAGTATCTCAAATACTTGTTTGGGCGGAATCCAGCTCCTGTCTAATCTCTGCAGTGCATATCCCAGGTGTAGACAATTGGGAAGCGGATTATCTCAGCCGCCAGACTTTACATCCAGGGGAATGGTCCCTCCATCCAGATGTGTTTTCTCAGTTTGTTCAGATGTGGAGTCTTCCAGAGATAGATCTCATGGCCTCTCATCTAAACAAGAAACTTCCTAGATACCTGTCCAGGTCCAGGGATGTTCAGGCGGAAGCAGTGGATGCGCTGACACTTCCTTGGCGTTATCATCCTGCTTACATCTTCCCGCCTCTAGTTCTTCTTCCAAGAGTGATTTTCAAAATCATCATGCAAGAATCATTTGTGTTGCTGGTGGCGCCAGCATGGCCACACAGGTTTTGGTATGCGGATCTGGCTCGGATGTCCAGTTGCCCGCCTTAGCCACTTCCGTTACGGCCAGACCTACTATCTCAAGGTCCGTTTTTTCCATCAGGATCTCAAATCATTAAATTTGAAAGTATGGAAATTGAACGCTTAGTTCTAAGTCATAGAGGTTTCTCTGACTCCGTGAATAATACTACAGGGAGTGCAGAATTATTAGGCAAGTTGTATTTTTGAGGATTAATTTTATTATTGAACAACAACCATGTTCTCAATGAACCCAAAAAACTCATTAATATCAAAGCTGAATAGTTTTGGAAGTAGTTTTTAGTTTGTTTTTAGTTATAGCTATTTTAGGGGGATATCTGTGTGTGCAGGTGACTATTACTGTGCATAATTATTAGGCAACTTAACAAAAAACAAATATATACCCATTTCAATTATTTATTTTTACCAGTGAAACCAATATAACATCTCAACATTCACAAATATACATTTCTGACATTCAAAAACAAAACAAAAACAAATCAGTGACCAATATAGCCACCTTTCTTTGCAAGGACACTCAAAAGCCTGCCATCCATGGATTCTGTCAGTGTTTTGATCTGTTCACCATCAACATTGCGTGCAGCAGCAACCACAGCCTCCCAGACACTGTTCAGAGAGGTGTACTGTTTTCCCTCCTTGTAAATCTCACATTTGATGATGGACCACAGGTTCTCAATGGGGTTCAGATCAGGTGAACAAGGAGGCCATGTCATTAGATTTTCTTCTTTTATACCCTTTCTTGCCAGCCACGCTGTGGAGTACTTGGACGCGTGTGATGGAGCATTGTCCTGCATGAAAATCATGTTTTTCTTGAAGGATGCAGACTTCTTCCTGTACCACTGCTTGAAGAAGGTGTCTTCCAGAAACTGGCAGTAGGACTGGGAGTTGAGCTTGACTCCATCCTCAACCCGAAAAGGCCCCACAAGCTCATCTTTGATGATACCAGCCCAAACCAGTACTCCACCTCCACCTTGCTGGCGTCTGAGTCGGACTGGAGCTCTCTGCCCTTTACCAATCCAGCCACGGGCCCATCCATCTGGCCCATCAAGACTCACTCTCATTTCATCAGTCCATAAAACCTTAGAAAAATCAGTCTTGAGATATTTCTTGGCCCAGTCTTGACGTTTCAGCTTGTGTGTCTTGTTCAGTGGTGGTCGTCTTTCAGCCTTTCTTACCTTGGCCATGTCTCTGAGTATTGCACACCTTGTGCTTTTGGGCACTCCAGTGATGTTGCAGCTCTGAAATATGGCCAAACTGGTGGCAAGTGGCATCTTGGCATCTGCACGCTTGACTTTTCTCAGTTCATGGGCAGTTATTTTGCGCCTTGGTTTTTCCACATGCTTCTTACGACCCTGTTGACTATTTTGAATGAAACGCTTGATTGTTCGATGATCACGCTTCAGAAGCTTTGCAATTTTAAGAGTGCTGCATCCCTCTGCAAGATATCTCACTATTTTTGACTTTTCTGAGCCTGTCAAGTCCTTCTTTTGACCCATTTTGCCAAAGGAAAGGAAGTTGCCTAATAATTATGCACACCTGATATAGGGTGTTGATGTCATTAGACCACACCCCTTCTCATTACAGAGATGCACATCACCTAATATGCTTAATTGGTAGTAGGCTTTCGAGCCTATACAGCTTGGAGTAAGACAACATGCATAAAGAGGATGATGTGGTCAAAATACTCATTTGCCTAATAATTCTGCACTCCCTGTATGTTACAAGCTCGTAAATATGTCTCTAGAAAGATTTATTATAGAGTTTTGAAGACTTACATTTCATGGTGTTCTTCTCATAAATTTTCTTGGCATTCTTTTAGTATTCCTAGAATTTTACAGTTTCTTAAGGATGGTTTGGATAAGGTTTTGTCTGCAAGTTCCTTGAAAGGACAAATCTTCGCTCTTTCTGTTTTATTTCACAGAAAGATTGCTATACTTCCTGATATACACTGTTTTTTACAGGCTTTAGTTCGTATTAAGCCTGTCATTAAATCAATTTCTCCTCCTTGGAGTCTTAATTTGGTTCGGAAGGCTTTACAGGCTCCTCCATTTGAGCCTATGCATTCTTTGGGCATTAAACTACTTTCTTGGAAAGTATTGTTCCTTTTGGCCATCTCTTCTAGAAGAGTTTCTGAGCTATCTGCTTTTTCTTGTGAATCTCCTTTTCTGATTTTTCATCAGGATAAGGCGGTTTTGCGGACTTCTTTTGAATTTTTACCTAAGGTTGTAAATTCTAACAACATTAGTAGAAAACTTGTTGTCCCTTCCTTGTCTCCTAATCCTAAGAATCCTTTGGAAAGATCCTTACATTCTTTAGATGTGGTGAGAGTTTTGAAATATTATGTTGAAGCTACTAAAGATTTCAGGAAGACTTCTAGTCTATTTGTTATATTTTCCTAGGAAAGGTCAGAAGGCCTCTACTATTTCCTTGGCCTCTTGGTTAAAGCTTTTGATTCATCAAGCTTATTTGGAGTCGGGTCAAGCCCCGCCTCAGAGAATTACAGCTCATTCTACTAGATCAGTCTCCACTTCGTGGGCTTATAAGAATGAAGCTTCAGTTGATCAGATTTGCAAAGCAGCAACTTGGTCCACTTTGCATACATTTACTAAATTCTACCGTTTTGATGTATTATCGGAAGCAGTTTTTGGTAGAAAAGTTCTTCAGGCAGCTGTTTCAGTTTGATTCTTCTGCTTTTGATTTAAGTTTTTTCTTTCAGATGGAAATAAACTTATTTTTTTGGGTTGTGGACTAATTTTTTCAGCGGTATATGGCTGTTTTTATTTTATTCCCTCCCTCTCTAGTGACTCTTGAGTGGAAGACTCCACATCTTGGGTATTGATATCCCATATGTCACTAGCTCATGGACTCTTGCTAATTACATGAAAGAAAACATAATTTATGTAAGAACTTACCTGATAAATTCATTTCTTTCATATTGGCAAGAGTCCATGAGGCCCACCCTTTTTATGGTGGTTATGATTTTTTGTATAAAGCAAAATTATTTCCAAATTTCCTTTGCTGATGCTTTCTACTCCTTTCTTTATCACCCCACTGCTTGGCTATTCATTAAACTGAATTGTGGGTGTGGTGAGGGGTGTATTTATAGGCATTTTGAGGTTTGGGAAACTTTGCCCCTCCTGGTAGGATTGTATATCCCATATGTCACTAGCTCATGGACTCTTGCCAATATGAAAGAAATGAATTTATCAGGTAAGTTCTTACATAAATTATGTTTTTTCACCTTTAATTCCTATTGGCTGATAGAATTCTATCAACCAATCGGGATGTAAGGGACGCCATCATGGATGACGTCACATAACGGGAACCTTCATTCTTCAGCGACCATCGGAAGAAGAGAATGCTCCGCGCCGGATATCTTGAAGATGGACCCACTCCGCGCCAGATGGATGAAGACTTCTACCCACTTGGATGAAGACTTCTGCCCGCTTCGATGAGGACTTCGCCGGCTGGATGAGGATGGTTGTCCGGACTTCGAAAACTGTAAGTGGATCTTCGGGGGTTAGTGTTAGTTTTTTAAGGGTTTTTTGGGTGGGTTTTATATTTAGCTTAGGGTTTGGGCACTTCGAAAAAGAGCTGATTGCTCTTTTCAGGGCATGGCTAAATGCCCTTTTAAGGGCAAAGCCCATCCAAATGCCCTTTTCAGCTTAGGTTTATTTAGATAGGTTTTTATTTGGGGGGTTTGATTGGGTGGGTGGTGGGCTTTACTGTTGGGGGGGTGTTTGTATTTTTTTACAGGTAAAAGAGCTAATTATTTTGGGGCAATGCCCCGCAAAAGGCCCTTTTAAGGGCCATTGGCAGTTTAGTGTAGGCTAGGGTTTTTTTTTATCTTGGGGGGGCTTTTTTATTTTGATAGGGCTATTAGATTAGGAGTAATTTGTTTTTATTTTTGATAATTTAGTTTTTATTTTTTGTAATTTGGTGTTTATTTTTTTTTTGTAATTTAGATAATTGTTTTTTTATTAATTTATTTTATTTTATTGTAATGTTAGGTTTTAGTGTAAGGCAGGTTAGGTTTTATTTTACAGGCAAGTTTGTATTTATTTTAACTAGGTAGTTAGTACATAGTTAATAACTATTTACTAACTAGTCTACCTAGTTAAAATAAATTCAAACTTACCTGTGAAATAAAAATAAAACCTAAAGTAGCTACAATGTAACTATTAGTTATATTGTAGCTAGCTTAGGTTTTATATTATAGGTAAGTATTTAGTTTTAAATAGGAATTATTTAGGTAATAATTGTAAGTTTTATTTAGATTTATTTTAATTATATTTAAGTTAGGGGGTTAGGGTTAGGCTTACGTTAGGGTTAGATTTAGGGGTTAGGTTTATTATATCGGCGGTGTGGGCGGATGGCAGATTAGGGGTTAATAATATTTAAATAGTGTTTGCTATGCGGGAGGGCGGTGGTTTAAGGGTTAATAGGTTTATTATAGTGGCGACGATGTCAGGAAGCAGCGGAATAGGGGTTAATTCATTTTTCAGTGGCGGTGATGTGCGGAGCGGCAGATTAGGGGTTAATACATTTATTATAGTGTTTGCGATGCGGGAGGGCCTCGGTTTAGGGGTTAATAGGTAGTTTATTGGTGTTAGTGCACTTTGTGACAGTTTAGTTTAGAGTTTTATGTTACAGCTTTGTAGCATAAAACTCATAACTACTGACTTTAGATGGCGTTACGGATCTTGTCATTTTAGACTGTACCCCTCACTTTTTGGCCTCACAGCAAAACTTGTAATACCGGCGCTATGGATGTCCCATTCAAAAAGGACTTTTCTTAAAGTGCTGTACTGACGTTGCGTGACGGCCAAAAAAGTGTACGGTACAGCTATTCTGACAAGACTTTTAATAGCGGCGTTAGGGAAAAAGCATCGTTATGGGCCATAACGATGCTTTTTCACTCATAACGCAAAAATCGTAATCTAGTTGACTTTTTACCTCTGTGATTACCTTGTATCTAAGCCTCTGTAAACTGCCCGCTTGTTTCAGTTGTTTTGACAGACTTGTATTTTAGCCAATCAGTGCTCACTCCAGGGTAACTTCACGTGCATGAGCTCAATTTTATCTATATGAAACACATGAACTAATGCCCTCTAGTTTTCAAAATGCATTCAGATTAGAGGCAGTCTTCAAGAAATTAGCATATGAACCTTCTAAGTTTAGCTTTCAACTATGAATACCAAGAGAACAAAGCAAAATTGGTGGTAAAAGTAAATTGCAAAGTTGTTTAAAATTACATTCCCTATTTAAATCATGAAAGTTTTTTTCGACTTGACTGTCTCTTTAATAATCATTATTTACATATAACCTGACTATAGGCTGTCACTTTTTATATTTGAGTAAGAGATATTTAGAGTTGTAAATCTATGTAAAGGGACATGAAACCCAAAAAAATTTCTTTCATGATTATGAAAGTGCATGCTATTTTAAACAACTTTCCAATTTACTTCTATTATTTAATTTACTTATTTCTCTTCTTATCCTTTGTTGAAAGGTTTATCTAGGTAAGCTCAGGAGCAGCAAAGAACCTAGGTTCTAGCTGCTGATTGTTGGCTGCATATATATACTGATTGTCATTGGCTCACCCATGTGTTCAGTTACAAACCAGTAGTTCATTGTTGCTCCTTCCACAAATAATAACTAAAGAATAATTGATAATTGAAGTAAACTGGAAAGTTTTTAAAGATGTAATGTTCTACCTAAATCATGAATTACATTTTTTTTGTTTCATGTCCCTTTAACATTAAAGCCAGGACAATTCACATTTGATATCTGAATGTGCTGTCTGTTTTTTCATTTTTATTATTAATACTTTTACCAATAAAAGTTCAAAATTAAGTGTGTATTTTATGCCAGAAATACAGGAGATTTCTTCCTTCACAGTTACTATCTATAAATGGCATGGGTAGACTAAGTAATGCTAGTTAGAGAGGATGAACAGCGAGAAAGCAAGTTCCGTTCAATAGCTGTTAGTATTTAAAGGGACAGTCTACACCAAAAATGTTAATGCTTATAAAAAGGTAACGTCTTTACTACCCATTCTCCAGCTTTGCACAACCAACATTGATATATTAATATACTTTATAACATTTAAACCTCTAAATCTCTGCCTGTTTCTAAGCCACTACAGACAGCCTCTTATCACATGCTTTTTATTAGCTTTTTACAACAGGAGACTGCTAGTTCATGTGGGCCATATAGATAATTCCACGCCCGGAAATGCAAGACAATAGATAACGAATAAAATGTTGTGTGATCAGGGGACTATCAGAAGATCACAGAGGTAAAAAGTTCATTAATGTTGGTTATGCAAAATTGGGGAATGGGTAATAAACGGATTATCCATTTTTTAAAACAATAACAATTCTGGTATAGACTGTCCCTTTAAAGAAAGGGATGGAGCAATGTTGTAGCCAAATGTTTTCTTACACTGGTAGTTCATTTATTACAGTGTGAAATATACAAATTGTAACAAATTTACTATGTATTGGGTTGGCACCTGTCTTCAATAGTTATAGAACTTAAAGGGACAAAAAAAAATTATCCTTTACACATTTTCCCTATTCACTATATGTGCATATTGTTTGCACTTAGATCACAGTACAAGCACCCATTGTTTTATGGATAGATTTATCATACACACTAATCTCTGCTCACCCATATTGCCACAAAAAGTAAAAGATAAGAAACCCAAAATGTTGGATAATAGTACTGAAAGCATCTCTGATGCACAAAATTCTCACTCCGATAACCCCATTTTAATGAGGCAATTATCAGAATTGTTTTCACCACAACCTGATATTATTAGGAAAGAACTGGGAGGTATTACAACTGAAATAGCAGCCATAGCAGGGGATTTAAAACAATTTGCGTCAAGGCTTGTAGAAGCAGAAAATAGGATTTCTAACTTAGAAGATCAGTTAAACATCCAGGAAGTGTCAATAAATAAATATGATAATAAAATATCAATATTAACAACTAAAATTGAAGATATTGAAGACCGCGCTAGGCGCAATAATATTAGACTGGTGGGCCTTCCAGAGATACCGGCCTATGCTGATTTATTTCACTTCACAGCTCTTGACACAAATCCTAGGCTTTCCAAAAGAAAAATTGCCTATAGCTATAGAAAGGGCACATAGAGTAGGCCCAAAAAGACTTAATCACGACGGTTCTCCCCGAGACAGGATGCTTATATTCAAAGTCTTAATCTTTCAAGATAAACTAGAATATTTTCAGCATTATCGTAAAAATTCACCCTTAAGTATTGACAATCATAAACTTCTACTTTTTTAAGATTTTTAAAATGAAACACAAATTAAAAGGAAGGAGATGTCCCCATTTTTCCGTAACTGATTGACAAAGGTTACAAAGTAAGGATGGTATATCCTGCTAAAATAATAGTTGAGAATAATGGTAAAATAAACACACTTAACAATAGTAAAGAAGACAGAGAGTTCCTTATGCAAGATAAACTTTAAAACTCTCTTCATTCGTGCATTTTAGTATATTACTAAAAAGGGTCGATATGGAAGGGTGTATTCCTTCTTTTTTTTCTATAATATGATGGTTATAATAATAAAGAGGTATTCGAGGCAATACACCACCTGTTGTTACTGGTTAGGAATTTTCTTCTACCCAGATGATTTAAATGTTTATTATTTTTTTTCTCTCTGTCCTTTCTGCTAGCTCCGCCCTCTCCCCCCTCTGGTTCCATTTTTTCTTATGGTTTCGATTTTGAATTAACGAATATGTTAAGAACAATTAAGATCTTATCATGGAACGTGGGCGGCATAACGTCTCCTATAAAGCGCAAACAGATTATATCTCAATTAGGTAAACATCTACCTGATATTGTGTTTTTACAGGAGACTCATCTTAAAGATACTGAAATCCTGAACGTTAAGTCACGTTGGGTGGGCAAAGTAATAGCAACTCCGTGTACTAACCGCAAATATGGTGTAGCAATATTATTTATCAAAAGTTTAGATTATCAAGTCTTTACAACCGATCTTGACCCGAATAGTAGGTACATTATAACACATATTTCTTTTAGAGGTTATGAGTATATTTTATGTAATGTCTATGGACCAAACCACTTCGTAATGCCCTTCTGGGATTTTATCCAGAAGAAATTATATCCATATTGTAGCTCCAGATTGGTATTGGGAGGAGATTTTAATATGGTTCTCTGCCCTAAAATTGATAGAATGTTTTTAAAAAAAAGACAAGACAATAAAGCAACCAAATATTTTAAAATGTTTTGTTTATCTCTCAAACTCAATGATATTTGGAGAATTAAATACCCTGATACCTCGTCTTTTACATGTAAATCCAAATCTCATTCAACATTTTCTAGAATAGATTATATTCTTATCTCAGAACAAATTCTATGTCCCATTTAATTCCTAAGATTCACAATATCATTATCTCAGACCATGCGATAATTTCGTAAGACATTGATGTACATCAAAGAGAAAACTTTCAAGGTTATAGTTTTAGAGTCCCACGATATCTCATGAATAATAGTAAATTCATTTATTGGTTAAAAAATCAATGGCAGGACTATTATCGAAATAACAGTTCCTATCTTAGTAAAAAATAATTTTTTTGGGAAGCCTTTAAGGCTGTTCTTAGAAGACAAATCATCGTATATATGGCACATTATAAAAAGAACCGGTTATTGAAAGGAAAACAACTATCTAACCAGGTTAAAAATACTTTTAACTATTACAAATCTCATCCCACTCAGAGTAACTGGGCTCACTATTCTCAAAGTAGAACGGAGAGGGATATTTTCATCAAACAACAGAAACAAAATTTACAAATCGCTTTAAAGGCCGATATGGCAATTCAGCTAAATACTTGGCTCAAATTATTAAGAATAATGAAGGTAGGAACTTTATATCTGCCATTAAAGATCAGCAGTCGAGATTCACTGATAATCAAAGTATTAGAACAGTATCTTTTAATTATTTCCAGAATCTATATACAGCACAGGAT
Organism: Bombina bombina; assembly: GCF_027579735.1. Taxonomy (NCBI): domain Eukaryota; kingdom Metazoa; phylum Chordata; class Amphibia; order Anura; family Bombinatoridae; genus Bombina; species Bombina bombina. The sequence goes on along the minus strand of NC_069502.1, from coordinate 998,891,240 downwards.
ATAGATACTGCCAATAGAGATTTGTTTTGGGCTAATTGAAAGACCCCTCAACTCTCCCTGTTGGGCCAAGAAATTCTAAATGCCCCAATTTCTAAGGATGAAATATTATCTACCATTAAAAATGCAAAGCTGAATAAGGCAGCTGGCCCTGATGGGATGACAATAGAGTTTTATAAAATTCTCTCTGAGGAAATTAGTAATTTCCTATATGTCCTCTATAATAACTATTTTTTATCAGATTCTACCATTTCAAGCAATTTTTCTGCAGCCAACATTACGTTAATCCCCAAAAAAGGGAAAGACCCGGAACAGCCTGCATCGTATAGGCCCATTTCGGTCCTAAATGCAGACTATAAAATTCTTCTTTCCATCATACCTAACAGATTTAAAAACAGTCTCCATAAAATAATCCACATAGACCAAACAGGCTTTATGTTTGGCCGTAATGTATCTACCAATCTCCGCAAAGTTGAAATATTATTAGATTATTTTTGGAACCAAAACCCAACCCAAAAAGAGAAAGTAGGTAAAGACAAAGCTATTTTATCAATAGATGCTGAGAAGGCATTCGATTCAATATCTTGGGATCATTTGCTGTATTCATTAAATCATTTTGGTATCAAAGGACACTGCTTTGAATTCATTTCAAAGATCTAAAGGAACCCATATTCGTCATTGCTTATAAATGGCAATCTTTTTTAAAAAATATTTTTGGGGCGAGGTACGACTGCCCGCTGTCTCCATTTTTATTTAACAACTCGATTGAACCGCTGGCCATATGGCTACGTCAAGAACTTGTAGGCATACGAATTGGCTCAGTGGCCTTTAAAATATCGCTTTACGCAGAAGATTTGCTTATTTTTTTAGAAGACTCTATTAACTCTATTCCAAATACTCTTAAGTCTCTTTTTAGCTCCTTTTCCGGTTACAAAATCAACGTTCAAAAAAGTGAGCTTTTGTGGATTCAAAAAAGTGAGATTTTGTGGATTCAAAAAAGTGAGCTTTTGTGGATTCAAAAAAGTAGAAAAAGCTACTTCGAACATCCCTTTAAAAATTCAGATAGTATTAAATATCTCGGTATCACACTTCATAAAAACCCGAATATGTGGTATAAATTAAACTTTCCATCTGTATTTGAAAAAGCGATTGCAGATCTTAAAAATTGGGTTGCACTCCCTCTGTCGCTATTAGCTTGAATACATTTAATCAAAATGATATTATTTCCTCGTATACTTTATTTACTTCAAAATCTTCCTTATTTATTTCCAATATAGAGCTTCGCAAATTCTATTCTGCATGTTCCCAATTTCTGTGGTAAGGACGCAGGGCACTTATTTCAATAATTAAAATATCACAAAACAAGATGGAAGGAGGCTTTGCCACTTTAGGCAAAATAGCATGGGACCGGATCACGGAGGCAAATACAATTTCCTCAGTAGAGATGGAAAGTAATTTTTCTTATCCTTTTTCACTAAAAGCTATATTGCACTGCCCAGTTAATAAACCGACAAACGTCTCTAATCTATTATCTTTTAAAAATATCAAAATTGCTTGGCAAAGAAGTTGTAATATACTGGGAATAGACTTTAGATTTTCAGCTTTTTTACCAATTTCAGGTAACCCACAGTTTATTTCAGGAATACATTGTTCTGTTTATCGTGAATGGGATCAAAAAGGTCTTAATATATTCAACAATTAGTCTCTCCCACAGGCCACATTCTTTCTTTTAATAATTTAATTAATATGTTCGATCTTTCTAAACATAGTTTATTTGCGTACTTTCAAGTACGCCATTATATTAATTCACAAGACTATGGGTGGGATGATGACTTTCAATGGTCTGAGGTAATTGAGTGTATCAATAAATTTGTTGCTGGCAAAGGCACAATTTCCCTCTTATACAACATTATGTTGGCCAAACAAGGACAATTGCTCTTTTATATTATAGTTATAGTTATTTTCTGGTTACATTTTTTTCCCTATTTTGAATCTGCTAATATTAATTCCAGCTTCGCGGTACTTGAAAAACTAAATATTCCAACTAGCTGGAAAGAATCCCATTTTTTTTTTTTTTATTGAGATTCGTTAACAGGCAAACAGGGCATACATGTAATTGGAAGTTTTACAGATGGGTACATTCCGCAAATACAATCAGTACTTATTAGGTTGTTTAGTCAAAGTGTGGTTACATGCCATAACAATCATAGATTAGATGATACAATAAATGCCTATTACATTCTGTACCTTCAAAATGATCTAGAGGGCCACTCATGGACCCTTTTAACACTCTAAACAAAACCAATAAAGGTATCATCTGAAAGCACGGAGACCACTTTTGGATCTCCTGAGGAGAATCTCTATTTTTTTAATTTTTAGGGTTCAAATCTATAAAATGAACTTAACCTGAGAAACTTAAACAAAACCCATGACTTTATAACAATATATAACCAACTCAGTTTTTAAAAAAACTAAAATTGAAACGGTAACCTTCGCCTAGAGCAACACACATATTCGGATGTAATTTTTTATGCAACAAAATCTAATTAGGATCTGCAGCTTGCTAATCTAAAGGGAGCTAAATAAATAATTATACCCAAATAAAGCGTCATAAATCATTATTATTCCAAAAGGGTCTAATACTATTATGTCTCTGGTGGCTCAGAATGACCACTATGTAAAGTCAGTGCAACCTGGGTAGGGTATGGGGGAGAATATATAGATCTGCAACTGAATTTACTTGCATATATTGACAGCATATTACATAGGAGCGATACCTCAGTGATCCCAGCGGTCTCATAGACATTACAGGAACTATGGTTTAGTTTGTTTTACAAATATGGAACTCCATGTTAACTCAATAATTGATAACTAGTCACAGTTGTACATTGTCCCGGGGGACTCATCAGATTCTAATAGGATTTTCCAGCTCCTACTTTACATAAATATAGAATGTCTTGCCATCTCGGCCGCCGACAGTTTGACATCAATCAGACAGATAAGGAGCATAAATTGTGACTTTTGTTACTAACAGAGTACAACCTTTAGAGCTATTTTCTACACAATCCCTCCCTCCCAGCCCACATATGGTCAGAAAAGTAGCTACAGATCATATATACAAATGGGGAGAAGATGGCAAAATTAAGGTGACTCTAGTCTGGCATCACAGTGCAAAAGATATGGACACCCATTAAACATAACCATAGAAATAAGATGCAGGAGAAAGGTGATGTAGTCTACATCTGACTATGATACTTACACAGCCGAGTAGTAGATTATAGCAAATTATGCTAATATATACATATCACACAGGTCAAAAAAAAAAAAAAAGGCATATACTCAAGTGTACAAATGGGGAGAAGATGGCAAAATTAAGGTGACTCTAGTCTGGCATCACAGTGCAAAAGATATGGACACCCATTAAACATAACCATAGAAATAAGATGCAGGAGAAAGGTGATGTAGTCTACATCTGACTATGATACTTACACAGCCGAGTAGTAGATTATAGCAAATTATGCTAATATATACATATCACACAGGTCAAAAAAAAAAAAAAGGCATATACTCAAGTGTAAAAATTAAAGAGACTTATTTCCCTAAATAGGGGCACAAAAACAAATATGGGTGAGGTTATAACCAATTGTCACACATACTGATACCTTCCGTTGTAGAGGTTTAGTAAAAAGTCATATGAATATAAGAAGGTCATGGAACATAGTCATATTCGTGTCTAACAAATCTATATGGATGAAAGTATAAGCAGATACTGCAATGTCAGTGTCTTTATTTGGTGAGGGACTTCCAAAATCCAACAGTTAATGTTAGCTCATAAAGTACACACATATGGACAGAATGTGAAATTAAACTACTTAACCCACTCCAGATCTCTGAAAAAATTGTGCAATAGAAATTCTTCTGCTGTATTGGGGGCTCACAGAAGCTACAATCCTGTAGGAATGGATCTGTATTGTCTTAAGCACACATCATGAAGCTGTTTAACTCTCACTGCCGACTTACTCTCAGGAGCTGTGAATGAAGAAACCCCCGATCTACGTCAGCCCGACTGGAAGATGGTTTTAGAGTTTGTGATCCTGGTGAGGGGGGGATTCGCAAGATGCGCCCATAGGTTCCCCCGCAAGACTCTCTTAACAGGCATAGGTGTATGTTGGAAGGCCATCAACTGGTCACTCCTTGCACTTGAACGGATTGCTCCAGCATCTGCCTTCTCTCTCTCTCCCTGCCCCAACACCGCACCAGGGCCAGCCATACAGCGCGCACTGCCGTAGAATGTCAGATCAGGTAATGTCGCATCCGATTTCTTCCCTCGCTCCGTTAGATTTACCTCCACTGGGCTAGCTGCGTTAGAGCTATCTGGATCCAGAGATCTCTGCCCATGCTGTTCGGTTTGGGCCTCATCTGTATTCTTGTCGGGAGCCAGATCAATAAGGAGCGTGCCAAGCAAGTGTTTCTCCATGCGGTCGAAGTGATCAAGGAGCAGGCTCTCAATATCCCCTAACAGCTTAATCTTGATGGCCTCCATAACAGTCAATCCTCCTCTCCCTCAGATCGATACAGTCAATTCAGGTGCCTTATTTAAAATGCAAGAATGGTTTTAGGTGGCAAAGCGGGCATATTAGATCATCATTTCAGAATCCTAAAGTAGGATCTCGTAACCCCAGGGTTTTGGGGGGGGGGTAAGATTGCGGCAGCCCCAGCCATATATATTCACAACCACACAGGGATAGCTACTTAGGAACGATATGCTGCGTAGTTACAGCAAGTTGCAAAATGGAGTCCAATCCTGTGTAAGGGCTGATCATATATCTGTCTCAAACAGCATAGGCAAAGAACTTGTATGATCCCCAATAATGGGCATCCATCCGGTCCTAGCAGAAGAGACTTTCAAATCTGTTGGTTATAATATTTTTACTATGTAAAATAAAAGTAAAGTCCTTCAGGCTTGTGGAGCTTCACAAAAACACATCCTGCCGCAGTGATATCGGGCTCCGCTCCCCAGAATCCCATTTTAAACTATTACATAACGCATATTTAACTCCGGCTAAATTATATAAATTCTCTGTATCTTTTTTTTTTTATATATATATTTATTAATTACAATCCAATCTCGAATACAGGATAAAGGAAAATAAACATACATTTTTAGCTGGAAATCTTTAACATCAGAAGTTTAGCTCATCAAAAAAAATGTACCTTCTTGTTCATAAGTATAACTTGGATTAATATTTTCCTGAAAATAATAAAACACAAAAAAAAATACATAAAAAATTATCGTTAAGTCACCCCCCCCCTGTTTCCGAGAACCTGAATCCCAAATCATGCAACACAACTAAGAGTCATAGGTTAACGGAATTAAAACAAGGTTTTATAACTATTAGTATAATTCTCTATATAGTGAGATCCACAATGCTGGAAATTCGTCTAACAGCACTAATTCTGCAAAGTTATTGGAACTCAAGAAAGGGTTTAATATACGTCTTTGGATTTGGTGAGAGTAAGTTTTAATTACAGGGAGTCATCCTACTAGGAACTTTTTAATTTTGTTCCCCCTGTTAATTGTGTATGGAAAGATTTAAAAATTATTTGATTCTGTATTTCTCTAATGAAGAGTGAGAAACTAGGGGCTGTTCTTCCCTTCCAGGCTTTCAATATTAGATGTCTGGACAATAAGATTACTGTATTCAATACGCTTCCATGTAGATTTTGATTATCTGTATGGGTTTTAAGAAATATGATCTCTTCTGGCCCAATGGAAATATCAACCCTATAGATTTTATTAAGCCAGTAAGTTACCTTATTCCAAAATTGATAAATCTTTGGACAGAGACCGAACATATGCAGAATATCTGCTTTCGAGTGTGAGCAGCGTGGACATAAGAATGTTTGCGATAAAAACATTCTTTTCAATCTAACAGGGGTAAAATAGTAATTATTCAACAGTTTCATGTGTGACTCTTTCCAGTTTATTGAAACCCTACATTTACTTAATCCTGTAAAACTTTTCTTTACTTTTTCATGATTCGTATCTGGAAAGTAGGGTATCCATGTATTGCATATTTTATCTAGAAAAATTTGACTCTGTTTGGCCGGCATTATATTATATATTAATGATATTGATGGGGTTCCCCCAACAGATTTTTGAATACATGTTCTAATATCAAACCATGGAGCACTACTATCAAGTACCCAATCCTTACTATTAATAAAGTGTCGTATTTGAAGATAGGCGAACAGACTATTTCTGGGAAGATCAAATTGTATTGTGAGAGATTCAAATGATGCTATTTGACCCGTATCTAGTAGGATTTGGTAGATATATTTCAAACCCTTCTTCTCCCAGATCTTAAATGCTTTCTGACTACTTCCAGGGGTAAATTCTGCATTACCTATTATGGGTAAATATTCAGAAAAAGAGTAATTTGCTCCGATCAAAACACAGAATTTGCGCCATACTATCACTACATTATTAATAGTGATTAGACTACCTACATTGCCAGGAACTTCACCAGGTAGATTATGTAAGATAGCTTTCAAAGAGAAAGGATAAATAATATAGCTTTTAATGTCAATTGAGGAGAACCAATTGGATTCTGCTAACCAGTCAATTGCAATTTTGACCAGGGCAGCCAGATTATAAAAGCTAATGTTGGGTAAGGCAAGACCAGCTATGTTACGTTTTTGGGTTAACTTATTAATAGAAATATGTGCTTTCCTACCATGCCAGATAAATTTAGCAAACATAGCATTTATTTTATTTATGTCGGATTTTTTTTAAAAGCAAAGGAAGATTTTGCAGTGGGTATAGTAGTTGTGGGAAGATAATTGTCTTAATAATACTAACTTGCTGATATTGACAGCAGAAAAGCTGTCCATATTTCTAGGTTAGTCTTGATCTTTTGAAAAAGTGTTTGGTAATTTAAATTATACCAATTGTGCGTATTTTTATGCAGATGTATACCTAGGTATGTAAGAGAGTCTACAACTTTAAATGGAGGTTCAAGTATACTGGATCTAGTCTTTTGTACCCACATAAATTCACTTTTAGTGTAATTTATTTTATATCCTGAAAAAGTACTGAAAAGATTTAAACATGTTAAGATTAGAGGTATTGCTTGAGAGGTGTTGTATAGGAAAATTAACAGGTCATCTGCATATAATAGAATTGTCAGTGTTGGTGTAGCCATAGGAATCCCCACGCATACTTGTCTTAACTAGATAGCCAGGGGTTCAAGAGCAATATTAAATAGTAGAGGAGAAAGTGGGCAACCCTGTCTAGTGAATTATTGATAAGGTAGAGAACTGGCACTAGTTAGAGTATATGCAAGGAATTCATGGATGATAAGTCCGGTGCTAACCCTACAACATGCATACAAAATATATAAGGTAAGAGAACCTAAGGGTAAGGGTTTTAACAGCACTCCTTCCTGCTAAAGTAGCTTAAAAAATTGAATTTTTAATTTAAATAAAGTTAAAAATTAAGGATAACACCTTAAAAAAGTACCCACTAAGCCGCTGTAAACCTTGTCCCCCTGTTTCCTGGCCGATAGCAGCTCCCTCGGCTTCAGGTGGCAGGGACAAGGTACAGCAAGTAAAACCAACAAATTGTGCACAGAAGTGCTAACAGAGGCCTAGATTTGGAGTTTTGTCGGTAACGACCCGCGTAGCTAACGCCGGCTTTTTTCTGGCCGCACCATAAAAATAACTCTGGTATTGAGAGTCCACATAAAGGCTGCGTTAGGCTCCAAAAAAGGAGCGTAGAGCATATTTAACGCAGCTTCAACTCTCGATACCAGAGTTGCTTACGCAAGCGGCCAGCCTCAAAAACGTGCTCGTGCACGATTCCCCCATAGGAAACAATGGAGCTGTTTGAGCTGAAAAAAAACCTAACACCTGCAAAAAAGCCGCGTTCAGCTCCTAACGCAGCCCCATTGTTTGCTATGCGGAAACACTTCCTACGTCTGCACCTAACACTCTAACATGTACCCCGAGTCTAAACACCCCTAACCTTACACTTATTAACCACTATTCTGCTGCCCCCCGCTATCGCTGACCCCTGCATATTATTATTAACCCCTAATCTGCCACTCCGTAAACCGCCGCTACTTACATTATCCCTATGTACCCCTAATCTGCTGCCCTAACATCGCCGCCTCCACCTGCCTACCCTTATTAACCCCTAATATGCTGACCGGACCGCACCGCTATTATTATAAAGTTATTAACCCCTAATCCGCCTCACTAACCCTATAATAAATAGTATTAACCCCTAATCTGCCCTCCCTAACATCGCCGACACCTAACTTCAAACATTAACCCCTAATCTGCCGACTGGAGCTCACCGCTATTCTAATAAATGTATTAACCCCTAAAGCTAAGTCTAACACTAACACCCCCCTAAGTTAAATATAATTTAAATCTAGCGAAATAAATTAACTCTTATTAAATAAATTATTCCTATTTAAAGCTAAATACTTACCTGTAAAATAAATCCTAATATAGCTACAATATAAATTATAATTATATTATAGCTATTTTAGGATTAATATTTATTTTACAGGTAACTTTGTATTTATTTTAACCAGGTACAATAGCTATTAAATAGTTAAGAACTATTTAATAGCTAAAATAGTTAAAATAATTACAAAATTACCTGTAAAATAAATCCTAACCTAAGTTGCAATTAAACCTAACACTACACTATCAATAAATTAATTAAATAAACTACCTACAATTACCTACAATTAACCTAACACTACACTATCAATAAATTAATTAAATACAATTCCTACAAATAAATACAATTAAATAAACTAGCTAAAGTCGAAAAAAATAAAATAGAACTAAGTTCCAAAAAATAAAAAAATATTTACAAACATAAGAAAAATATTACAACAATTTTAAACTAATTACACCTACTCTAAGCCCCCTAATAAAATAACAAAGCCCCCCAAAATAAAAAAATGCCCTGCCCTATTCTAAATTATTAAAGTTCAAAGCTCTTTTACCTAACCAGCCCTGAACAGGGCCCTTTGCGGGGCATGCCCCAAGAAGTTCAGCTCTTTTGCCTGTAAAAAAAAAACATTCAATACCCAAGCCCCCCAACATTACAACCCACCACCCACATACCCCTAATCTAACCCAAACCCCCCTTAAATAAACCTAACACTAAGCCCCTGAAGATCTTCCTACCTTATCTTCACCTCACCGGGTTCACCGATCTGTCCAGAAGAGCTCCTCCGATGTCCTGATCCAAGCCCAAGCGGGGGGCTGAAGAGGTCCATGATCCGGCTGAAGTCTTCATCCAAGCGGGATCTTCTATGGTCATCCATCCGGAGCGGAGCGGCAGGATCCTGATTTTACAGGTAAATTTGTAATAACTATTTTAGCTATTAAATAGTTCTTAACTATTTAATAGCTATTGTACCTGGTTAAAATAAATACAAAGTTACCTGTAAAATAAATAAAAATCCTAAAATAGCTATAATATAATTATAATTTATATTGTAGCTATATTAGGATTTATTTTACAGGTAAGTATTTAGCTTTAAATAGGAATAATTTATTTAATAAGAGTTAATTAATTTCGTTAGATTTAAATTATATTTAACTTAGGGGGGTGTTAGTGTTAGGGTTAGACTTAGCTTTAGGGGTTAATACATTTATTAGAATAGCGGTGAGCTCCGGTCGGCAGATTAGGGGTTAATGTTTGAAGTTAGGTGTCGGCGATGTTAGGGAGGGCAGATTAGGGGTTAATACTATTTATGATAGGGTTAGTGAGGCGGATTAGGGGTTAATAACTTTATTATAGTAGCACTCAGGTCCGGTCGGCAGATTAGGGGTTAATAAGTGTAGGCAGGTGGAGGCGACGTTGTGGGGGGCAGATTAGGGGTTAATAGGGCTTTTTTGCAGGTGTTTGTTTTTTTTTCAGCTCAAACAGCCCCATTGTTTCCTATTGGGGAATCGTGCATGAGCACGTTTTTGAGGCTGGCCGCGTCCGTAAGCAACTCTGGTATCGAGAGTTGAAGCTGCGTTAAAAATGCTCTACGCTCCTTTTTTGGAGCCTAACGCAGCCTTTATGTGGACTCTCAATACCAGAGTTATTTTTATGGTGCGGCCAGAAAAAAGCCGGCGTTAGTTTTTCGGGTCGTTACCGACAAAACTCCAAATCTAGCCGTTAATTTTGACTTTAATTACAGTTGTTTAGGGAAAGCTTACTCCTATAGTGGCTTTATCTCAAATTGTTCTTGAAGAATTAGGTGTGTATGGGAAATATTCAGAAATCCTCATTTCTTGGTGTTTAAACTTAGTGGGGGCATCAGGAGAACTAATACAGTTCTAGTTTGCAAATATATATGTTAGAATATGTCCAGTTAGGGAGATCAGATAAATATTCATTTATATGGACTAGTCAGACTTGCTGGCATCTGAGTTCTTCCCAGAGATGTAAAATGAGATTTATTGTTGGGGTTGGAAGATAGATTTAATGACTTTTTAAATATTCATTGATCCTTTTTATTTTGGTGGTTGTGATTTATATTGACTATTTTTTGATATTATATTGTACCTTTTCTATTTTCCGTACTTTTCTAGGAACCTGATATCTTGTTTATTCAAGTGTGTTCTCTACTACTTTTAGAAATGGAGGAGACTATGTTTTGATTAAATAATGCTCTTTTAAAAATAAAAAAAAATCCCAAATGCTGCAACATGACTGATGCTTCACGTTTCAGAGCTATGTTTGGATGCATTTCCTCTTCCCCATTGACATGTGCCAAACCAGTCACTAAGTACTGAAATATGTGGCTTTAACTTGTTCCTGTGACCGAAACCTGATACAGTGCCTTTAACGGTGTGCTATACAAAAGGAAGCTATGCATTCATTTACATTCTCATCACTAACAGCTGGATCTGCATTTTTAGCATGTGCTTCTGTCTGTTTGTTCTGTATATCTTCAAAAGAGAAACAAGATCTTAAAAATTTAAATTCCTCATAAATTAAAGGGACAGTTTACTCAAAAATTTTCTCCCCTTTAATTTGTTCCCAATGATCCACTTTACTTGCTGGAGTTTATTAAATTGTTTACAAGTAGCTCCTTTTCCCTTATATTGGCATTTGAAATAGTTGATTTAGCCTGTAGTATCCCCACCTATTCTGAAAGTTTGTGGCCGCAGGTCCAAGCTATAGATAAGCTTTGTAAACACATCCATTAGAAAAAATTACACTCCCAGTGGGCTATAGCAGAGATAAGGTATGTTGATTTTTCCATTGTTCTCTCCAAGTACTGGTGATTGGTTTATGGACAGATATAAGATAAAGAAGTGTGTATATGTACACAATGTGATAACGTAATGAGATCCAATTATACCTACAAGCTCAACCCATTTTATTAGGTTGTGGCTTCAAAACACAAAATCAGATCTTTAATATACACAAAAAAACCTTAAAAAGCTAATTTCCATACATTTTTTACTCTGCAGTTGGTAAAAATAGCAATTGTAAACATATTAAGGGAAAAACTACAGTGTACTGTCCCTTTAATTTAATACATTTCTTAAACTAAAGCATCATTTGTTTGCTTTTGCTGTAAAACCCATTCATTATTGCAGACTGTTCTTTGACTTGTCATGTGCTGTGCATTGATTTCATTCTAGATATTTCTTTTCACTGCCAGTTGTGATGCTTCCAGTTTTGCAAGCCGTTAATACATTCATAGTCCAGCAGAACAGCAATTTCATGAACTGCAATATTCCTGTCACAAACAATATTTACTTTTAGGAAGCCCTGTTGTGCCTGGGAGCCTTAGCCCTCTTGAGGGCAGTGACGCCAGAAGGGAACAATTGTCCAGCTGAGATAAATTTCACATTTGGATGACTGGCCAGAAATGATATAACTGGTGTGGCTGTATATCTCATGAGCTTAGCAAGATAGAGAATATAAAAATATAGTGCCACAGAAGAAAATCTTAATACAAGCCCAAAATGTGTGGCTTTGATACTGAATGGATGTTGGCTTTTTTATTAGAAATGTTATGCTTACAGTTGCTTGTTAAAAAAATACTTTGCTTTCTTGCAAATTTGCATTCCAAAAACAAATCATATCTTTTTCTAGACGAAGCAACATCATTCAATGTTGGCTAAATATTTCCCTCTTTTGTTTGCAATGTGCTAGAAACACTTTTAAAGAAACAAAAGTAACGATGTAAACAAAAGGAATCAAAAGCAGAGAGTGTGTTTTTCTTGTGGCACTTTTACTAGATTTTTAACTTTTCCTGAACTACATCTCTGACTTGAAAAACTGGTTTTCTAGGAGAAAAAAAAAACAATATAGAGTGGAAAGAAAAAGTTTGTGAACCCTTTGAAATCATCTGGATTTCTGCACTGATTACTCTTAAAGGGCTAAATTACAAGTGGTGCACTGACTGTTGCACGCAAGCGATACAGAGTATATTGTAGCTCTTTTCTTCCGTATTATCAGTTGAAAGTAAACTTGTTTGCTTATGCACAATTGAATTTAACACACGTTGGTTTAGCGTGACTTCAGAGCATTAGTCATCTGTTACACAAGACAAAAGAGTTGCACAAAACACATCAAAAATACATTTAACAGTACAGTTACACGCATAAAAACATCTGATAAAAATTATTTAAAAACTATATTTCATAAAGAAATTATAAGAGCTAAACGATATTTTCATATCTTTCTCAGGGCTTTAACATAGAGATACATGCATACACTATCTAAATATATATATATAGTACTTCATAATGATGTGTATCTATACATTGATGAGTATGCCATGCCGTATAATTATGTTGAGTATCTATACACAGATAATGACTATATAGGCACACACCTATGTATAGACTAGCTGGGCCCAACAAGCACTTGAGCCCAGTGGTAGTTCCGCCCCTGCTCGTAGTACTTCTCAGATCATTTCGCCAGAACAGAGAGCTTTAGATCATCGGGCCCTTAGTCACATTTATAGTCAAACCCAATCTGACTATAAACTATTAAAGGGACAGTAAATGTTCAGTAACTACATGCATAGGTATGTAACATAAGGATAACCTTTTGTTTTAAAATGTTTTAATATGCAATTACCTGTCTAATCACAGGGAGCCTGGTTGTGCCATACAACTACATGTAGTGTTCGTGCTCCCATGCTAGGTAAAGCAGTCATCAACGTTTACTGTCCCTTTAACACACAAACAATGAAGACATTGAGTAATCATTCACAGAGCAGGGTAGAAAAAGTAAGTGTACCCTTGAATTTAGTAACTTGTAGATCCTCCTTTAGCAACAACAACCTTCACCAAACATTTCTTGTAGCCGCTTATAAGACTTGCACAAGGTTGAGAATGATATTTGAATCATTCCAACCTACAAATCTGTTTCAGTTCATCATAACGGAGTTGCCACCTTTTCTGGAAAAAAATACAAGCCATGATCATTAGCGTAAAATTGCATAAATAATTATATAGCGTATATTAGGAACTAAAGCAGCTAGGACTGATATTAAACGATCATTGGTTTATTATTAGATTTCAAAGCACTTAGAAGTTTCATTATGATAGTATCTTTATATCTATATTTAAACTTTATTTTCAACTTTTACCTGAACTTTAAAAATACTGACCATGTCAGTAAAATATCAGCTTGGTGGCAACCCTAATTCATCACTATTTCTGGGTTGTCTTGATTGCACAGCCCTCTTCTGGTCACACTACAGCATATAAATTGAGTTAAAGTCAGGACTGTAGCTTATCAATACCATACCACAAATCATTTTTTTTCATTGTTGCATTACCCCCTTCTTTTCTTGAGCTTTAGGTTATGGACTGCTGCCCAGAAATTTTCCTGTAAAATGTCTTTCAACTTAATTGTTCCCTCAAAGATTGCAATGAGTCCTTGGGGCAACAAAGCCATGATATCTTGTCCACTATGCTTCACAAGTTGGGATGAGGTTTTGGTGTTGCTGTGCAGTGTTCTTTCTCCTCCCCATATAGGATTGTACATTTTTGCCAGAATGTTAAACTTTTGTCTCATCTGTCCACAGCACATTTTCCCAGAAGCATTATGGAACATCCAGGGGGTCTTAGACAAACGTGAGGCATGCCACAATGGGTTTTTTTAGACAGCAGTGGTTTCCTTTGTGGTGTCCTTCCATGAAAACCATTCTTGTTCAATGTTTTTCTACTTGGGGACACATGAACAAAGACTTTCTCAGTTTGTAGATTTTTTCTGGAAATCTTTTTCTTTCCAACCTCTACACTAGTATCCAATGGTTTTATCAGTAAATAGTATTCCCAACATATAGATATTCTGTCCCCTTACCTGGCTAACCTGTACACCTCACTTGGGGCATCATCACAAAAGCTTTCCGTATTGCAATTGAGATTACAGATGAAATGTTTTAAAGGGATGAAATCATTATTAGAAGGCCCCAGTATTCAAACAACATGCATTCTCAGAGAGCTGGCGGTGGTGTGTATTGTTTCTGAAGACGTAATTTGTGTCATACAAGCCACTGCTGACTCTCTGAGAAGGTGTGGTGTTTGAACCCTGGTGCACAGGCCCTCAAACGATATGTGTGTATGCCGCAGAAAACCAGTTATAGCTTTTATTAGAAGAATTTTTGCTTATGGAAGTATATTGCAAAAATGCTTCTATTTCAAATTTAAATGCACCTATGCACATTTCATTTTTGACTTTCAAATTGTATGCGCTATCTGAATCACAAAAGAAAAATGTCCCTTTAACAATAGTGATCACATACATAGTAAATATATAGGTGTTTCATGGGCATTCCATGGGAGTAACCTGTGCTATAATGGGGAAACTTTGGGGGAAACTTTGCCGCATGTTTTAACAATTTCTGGCAGCTTCGGTGCACCTTTGCACACATACCTGGCTCTCCACTCTTTCAGTGGTAAGATCAGCAATTGTAAGAAATCTACTGTTTGTACTGTGAAACTTAGTTTGCATATAGATTATCTGCACTACTATAAAATAGAAACTTTTTTTATTTACTGAACTCACATTATATGTTTTGTAAACCTGCTTTGAAAACATGCCCCCTCCACACTGCCAAGATCCACATTCACGAGAAATGTGTTTGGTTTGTTCAAAAGCACACATTTTCAGTTTTCTCTTATCCCCTCATAATTAGTGTCTGTTCACCTATTATTACCTTAATGGGTCCTTCATTGTGATCTTCTCCTACTCTTAGCCGTATCAGCTATATATCAGTTTATGTAACACTTGTAGTCTCTGTTCTGTAATCGATGCCTGATATATATTTATCTGTTTCTCCTCTTTATATCAGACTACATATATTTATTTGTTTCTTTATATTCTGGGGAAGGTACATCACTACTAAAGTGTAGAGCAAAGGTCAGTCCTGTTTTTATAACATTTCGTTAAACAGGTGCTTTGTGAGACTGGCAAGACGAGACTGGCAAGACTGAAATTAGTATTTCTTGCCGATCTAGCAATCCATTTATCACCAGGCCCTTGATGTTAACGCTTTGTCGATAGCATGTTAGAGACACACATCAACATTATTCTTAAGCCTGGTAAATACCATGATAACCCAAAAATTTTTATAAACCTACACTATATATTTACTAAACTTAGATATTAACATCTACTTCCATAATTAATGTTAATACATTCAATAAAACACTTCCAAAACTAATTCATAACAATTAGTCTGGGTTTATCCTAAGCAGTGGTGCTTGGCACATTACAATCAGACTTTACACTATCAAAATGTCCGTACTGCCTACAATATTAGGCCTGTCTCAAAAGGTTGCCTATTCCTGACCCATGGATCTATATTAACTTGTTAGAGGGCTTAATTGATAGCCATACAGGGAGTGCAGAATTATTAGGCAAATGAGTATTTTGACCACATCATCCTCTTTATACATGTTATCTTACTCCAAGCTGTATAGGCTCGAAAGCCTACTACCAATTAAGCATATTAGGTGATGTGCATCTCTGTAATGAGAAGGGGTGTGGTCTAATGACATCAACACCCTATATCAGGTGTGCATAATTATTAGGCAACTTCCTTTCCTTTGGCAAAATGGGTCAAAAGAAGGACTTGACAGGCTCAGAAAAGTCAAAAATAGTGAGATATCTTGCAGAGGGATGCAGCACTCTTAAAATTGCAAAGCTTCTGAAGCGTGATCATCGAACAATCAAGCGTTTCATTCAAAATAGTCAACAGGGTCGCAAGAAGCGTGTGGAAAAACCAAGGCGCAAAATAACTGCCCATGAACTGAGAAAAGTCAAGCGTGCAGCTGCCAAGATGCCACTTGCCACCAGTTTGGCCATATTTCAGAGCTGCAACATCACTGGAGTGCCCAAAAGCACAAGGTGTGCATACTCAGAGACATGGCCAAGGTAAGAAAGGCTGAAAGACGACCACCACTGAACAAGACACACAAGCTGAAACGTCAAGACTGGGCCAAGAAATATCTCAAGACTGATTTTTCTAAGGTTTTATGGACTGATGAAATGAGAGTGAGTCTTGATGGGCCAGATGGATGGGCCCGTGGCTGGATTGGTAAAGGGCAGAGAGCTCCAGTCCGACTCAGATGCCAGCAAGGTGGAGGTGGAGTACTGGTTTGGGCTGGTATCATCAAAGATGAGCTTGTGGGGCCTTTTCGGGTTGAGTATGGAGTCAAGCTCAACTCCCAGTCCTACTGCAAGTTTCTGGAAGACACCTTTTTCAAGCAGTGGTACAGGAAGAAGTCTGCATCCTTCAAGAAAAACATGATTTTAATGCAGGACAATGCTCCATCACACGCGTCCAAGTACTCCACAGCGTGGCTGGCAAGAAAGGGTATAAAAGAAGAAAATCTAATGACATGGCCTCCTTGTTCACCTGATCTGAACCCCATTGAGAACCTGTGGTCCATCATCAAATGTGAGATTTACAAGGAGGGAAAACAGTACACCTCTCTGAACAGTGTCTGGGAGGCTGTGGTTGCTGCTGCACGCAATGTTGATGGTGAACAGATCAAAACACTGACAGAATCCATGGATGGCAGGCTTTTGAGTGTCCTTGCAAAGAAAGGTGGCTATATTGGTCACTGATTTGTTTTTGTTTTGTTTTTGAATGTCAGAAATGTATATTTGTGAATGTTGAGATGTTATATTGGTTTCACTGGTAAAAATAAATAATTGAAATGGGTATATATTTGTTTTTTGTTAAGTTGCCCAATAATTATGCACAGTAATAGTCACCTGCACACACAGATATCCCAATAAAATAGCTATAACTAAAAACAAACTAAAAACTACTTCCAAAACTATTCAGCTTTGATATTAATGAGTTTTTTGGGTTCATTGAGAACATGGTTGTTGTTCAATAATAAAATTAATCCTCAAAAATACAACTTGCCTAATAATTCTGCACTCCCTGTATAAGAGGAAGAGTCAAACCTAGAATATAGAACCGGCTGGAGAGTAGAAATTATTATAGCGTGAAGAAGCTATTCTATAAAACTAAAATGCACACGCTCCTCTGAAATCTCCTAATCAGATTCAAAGTGATAATAGTTTAAAAGAAGAGCGCCTTACTTCAAAGTAGGCTAAAGTGTATATAAATTAAATTTAATGATATCAAAACATAACAGATGTGCATAAAAAATACATATCATAAAAGAATAAATCAGAGGGATTCCAAAGAAAAAAGGAAAAAATGGTACAAAAATAATTTCCAAATGATTGTGTCCAAACAATGTATTCAAAGGTGTGTCCCAATATATGTCCAGGCAATGTGGAAAGGTATAGAAAATAGAAAAAAATATAATGATGAGTGGATTATCCTGAAAGTGAATCCAAAAATATGTGTCCAAACAATTATATATATATATATGTGTGTGTGTGTGTGTGTGTGAAAGAAAAAAGAAAAATTGTGAATGGTATGAGATGTTATATCCCAAATTAAGTAAGTGATATCCTCGGCTGTCTTCTAAGGAAGATAAGTATCTATAAGTAAAAGAAGAAAAACAAAATAGTGCAGAATATTTCTGTTAGGTAGTGCAAAAAGTGCAAAAAAATTAATCTGCTTACCAGATATCTTTGCTACAGGCACTCAGAATAAATAGTCAACGCGTTACAGCCCTTCAATATAGGGCATTTTTCAAGACTAAAATTATGTCAATGTGGTGCCTATAAATACGGTATGTGATCCAATCAGATCCGTTTCTGAATTAGTAAAATTGCACCAAAAAAACCTCCATCTACTTCCTATTGTGCCCATGACCGGAAACCGGAAGTACTACTTCTTCTGGGTCATACGTGACATTATATCCGGTTGCTGCAACATCCTGATTTTGGGTTTGTGTCGGGATTTATGGAAATTGTGGTCTTGGGCATATAGTCTCAATATAACAAATAGGTAAAGGTATGTTTATAAATATATATATATATAATATAAAAAAGATAATGGCTTGATAGATTGGATCGCATATGGACTATAATAACATACGGTTACAGTCAAACTAATTATGATTGTTATACATATTTAAAAAGTATATATAACAATAGAAAATTAAAAAAATATAAAATCTGTTTCAATGCACAATCTAAAAATTAAATATATTTATATATATATATATATATATATATATATATATATATATATATATAAAATAAAAACAAGTATATATACAGAAAAGATATATACAGAAAAAGTAATAATAAATATATATGTGTGTGTATATATATATATATATATATATATATATATACTGTGTGTGTGTGTGTGTGTGTATATATATATATATATATATATATATATATATATATATATATATATAAGAAATCTAAATTATACGGATAGTATATAACCGGCTAGCTAGTATGACCTATACATGCTAACCTTTATAGATTAAAAGAAGATATACATGTATATAAAAAAAACATATATATATATAAAAACAGATCTAAAGAGATATATCAGAAGATAAAGTGATATATATCTATTTCTAGAGTATTTAGAAAGGAACATACAAAGTATCTAAAGAAAAAAAGATGAAAGATGTTTGTATCAGCATTTAAACCTTTAGGGAACGTGCAGTCCAAGATGAAAATCCATTTGAAATCATTATAGAGTATTTTTTTCTCAAAATGTCCTCCTCTCCAACCATTTGGAACCTTGCAAATCCCCATATACTTGAAACTATGGTTTTTGTTTTGGTGTTTATCTTTGAAATATTTATATAAGGGGAAATCCTCTTTTCCCCATTTTATCTGCAGTAGGTGTTCCCTAATTCTGTCTCTCACACTCCTCAAGGTCTGTCCTACATATTGTAGGCCACACCCACATTCAATTAGATAAATAACAGCTTTATCTTGACATCTTATGATGTCTTTTATCTGAATTCATCTTTAGTTACACTAGATGTAATTTTTTTAGTTTTAATACCATGTTGACATTCTTTGCATGTATTGCATGGAAAGAACCCTTTCAATCTATTTCCTTTAAGATCGACATTATAGGAATGCTATGAGCTAAAATGTTTTTCAATTTTTTTGTTTTTCTATATACAAATTATGTGGTATCTTCCAAAGTATGTGCCAGTGTTTTTTTAATAATTCTTCCAATAAGAAATGTATTGTCACAGTATTCAGTGATAAATTGAACATTTATTTTATTAGTATTGATTTTCTTTTTTTGTTTGTTTATACTCTAATAGTGAGTTTCTAACAATTTTATTGAATTCTTCTATATATCTATTAATTGTGTTGGCATAACCCCTCTCTAAGAATCTATTTTTAAGTATCTGCTTGCTTTTCCCATTTTGCTTGAGTGGAACAGTTTCTCTTTATACGTAGAAACTGCCCTTTAGGGATTGTGACGGACTCCCCGCTACCCCGACTGGGTAGCGCCGTCGACCGGGTCCTTCCTCTGCCTGGAACAAGTGGCTATGTAGCCCAGGAAAGTGATTCTAGCAGGAGCCCATACAAATAACTAGACAGACTAGCATTCAGGTGAAACAAGAACTGATTTTATTGAAAACACACACTCCTTTTATACAGACAGCTCATCTTGATAAGACAGGGAGACAATGCCACAGTTTTCCCGCGATTCCCGCACCTCCAGACTGACCGGCGCCTCCATAGCAACCATAGTCCCACAGAATCTCAGGACACAGTGGTGACGGTTTTGGGGTGATCCCGGGGGTGCGGCGGCACTTCCAGTCATTTGAAAGCTCTTGGTCCCCAGGTGCCTCAATCCAAAAAACGGCGTGATTCGTTATTGGGGACCAGAGATACAGCCCGTTGAAGTTTTGGGTGTAGGGTCCAAAACCCCCGGTTCCCAAAGCAGCTCCCCTCCGGTAATTCCCCCACCTCTTGTTCTCCCTAGGGGCTACTAATACCCAAAAGAGCGGAGCTCTGGAGCACATGGTTGCTGGAGCGACGAGGGGTAATGTTAGCGGGTGTCCTGCTGTCCTGTGGCCGACCAGGAGTTCCAGGAGCCCGGACAGCCTGAGAGGGGTTAGGCGGGTGTCCGTGGTGAGGCGGCCGACCAGGAGTTCCAGGGGCCCGACCAGCCTAGGAGGGTTTTCCTGGTCATACACCAGCTTTTCACAAGACAAGCAAACCAAATCTTCCAGGGATTGTGGTTGCTCTGAGGAGCCCAAAATCACTGAGAAACAACAGGTTTGAGGTTGTAGGGGAGTGGGGGGGTAATGGTTCAGCCCCTGCAGCCCAGTATCTGTGACAACTCCCCCCCTCCAGTTCGGCAGACCCGGCTAGATCCACACACGGATCGGCCTGGGGATGTCCGAGGAGTTTATGCCACTTCAGTCCGCCGGGAAAGTCCGTCAGCATTCCCATTGCTCTTTCCCGGTCGGTACTGGATGTCAAAGTTAAATGACTGCAGGGCTAGGCTCCACCTCAACAGTCTCCCGTTGTCCCCGGAAACCCGGGGGTTGTGGTCCGTAAGGACGGTGAAGGGTCTCCCATATAGGTAGGGCTGCAACTTCTTCAAAGCCCATACCAGCGCCAGACACTCCTTCTCAACCACCGCGTAGCCTACTTCTCGGGGTAGCAGTTTGCAACTGATTTGATAAATCAACATTTGATAAATCATTCATAAAAAGGTAAATAAATCTATCTCCTGTTATACCCAAAAATGTAAACTACACTTAAAGGGACACTAAACTCAATTTTTTTTCTTTAATGATTCAGATAGATCATGCAATTTTAAGCAACTTTCTAATTTACTCCTATTATAGATTTTTCTTCAATCTCTTGCTATCTTTATTTAAAAAACAGGAATGCAAAGCTTAAGAGCCGCTGTTTTTGGTTCAGAACCTGGGTTATGCTTGCTTATTGGTTTGCTAAATGTAACCACCAATAAGCAAACGCTATCCATGTTGCTGAACATAAAATGGTCTGGCTCCTAAGCTTTAAATTCCTACTTTTTAAATAAATATAGCAAGAGAAAGAAGAAAAATTAATAATAGGAGTAAATTAGAAAGTTGCTTTAAATTGCATGCTCTATCTGAATCATGAAAGAAAAGAATTTGGGTTCAGTATCCCTTTAAGTACAAGTATTTTACAACAGCAGTGGCATAAGATATTTATTGGAAATAATACTTTATATCTGTTAGAATTGCGCTAACATTAAAACCTTTTGGGACATGATAATTACAATTATGGATCCAAGGTGTCATTTAAGAGTTCCCCAGTAATCTTTTTGTTGATTGGTTCTTTACGACTTTCCTGCAAGTATAGACATAATATTTTCAAAATATGTATTATTGCTACATGTCATACTCAAGTCCTGGAAAATCCTGAACAAGTCTGACATATAATATTGTTTTGCTAACATTCTGGGCCAGATTAAAAGTGACACACTATTTAGCTCTTTCTCTCGTGCCCAAACACCACCAAAAAAAAGAAAGCTTTAACGCGTATTACAATTTGAAAGTAAAATGTTTGTGCAAGAGTGTCTCTCTCTCTGCATCCGTAACTCTGGAACTCTATTTCTGCACTGTCCCACTCGTGGGGCATGCAGAAATAGAGTGATCTCGCCACTGGTTGCGAGACCGCGGCAGAGAAAGGCCCAGGACAGCAGCGTTGTACAGGGTACGGCGCTGGTCCTTAAGGGGGTTAAACAACTTTCCAATTTACTTCTATTATCTAATTTGCTTTATTTTTTTCCTATCGTTTGTTGAAGGAGCAGTAATGCACTACTGGGAGCTGACTGAAAGCCAATGAGAAGAGGCATATATGTGCAGCCACCAATCAACAGCAGCTCCTTAGCTTACAAAACATATTAGATAATAGAAATAACATGGAAATTACATGCTCTTTGTGAATCATGTCACTTTAACTAGTGGTTTAGAATAATGATTTTGCAGTGCTAAGCATTGGCTCGAGTGGTATAATTCATGCTGCCATTGGACTCTGGATCAGTGGAAACGTGTTCTCTTGTGTGAGGAAACACACTTCACTATCTGTCAGTCTGATTGAAGAGTCTGAGTGTGCCTACTCCAGCGCTACCGAATTTTGTGGCGCTAAACAAATAAATGATAATAACGCTGTAAAGTTTTGTGGAGTAGGGATAATGGTCTGGGGCTTTTTTTCATTGTTTGGGCTAGGACCTTAAGTTCCAGTGAAGGGTCCTCTTATTGCTTCATAATACAAATGCATTTCAAACAAACAATTGTTGCAGTATGTGCACAAAGCGAGGTCTATGAAGTCATGGTTTGACAAGTTTGGAGCGGAAGAACTCGAGTGGCATGCACAAAGCCCTGACCTGAACCCCATGAAACACCTTTGGAATGAATTAGAACACCAATTGCAAGCCAGACCTTCTCGTCAAACATCAGTGCCTAACATCACACATGCTCTTTTTCCTAAATGGAAAAAAATTCCCATAGACACACTCTAAAAAAAGGCTTCCCAGAAGAGTGTCAGCTGTTATGTATGGGTAAACTTAACAATAAGGAATGTGGAAAGGAAGGGGACAAAAAAGGTATTAATTAGCACTCTTTCCTATTACTGTAGTAACTAGGCTGAATATATCAGCTCTAAGAAGTGTGAGTGGCCGAAACACGTTTGTATCCATATTTAGCTAGACCGCTGACTTTACTATCCCTGGCACCTGAAGCAGATGATTCCAACTATCGGACAGGAATACAGGGAGATAGTATATAGCGGTTCTAGTCTATTGTTTTTAGAGGTATTAGGTAATGGGTGTGAGATTTTCAAGGGTAATGGTGTTACCCGTTTTACTCAATAATAATTAAAGTTTAGATTTTTAATAACTTTATACATACACTTCTTAGAGCTGATATATTCAGCTTAGTTACTACAGTAATAGGAAAGAGTGCTAATTAATCCCTTTCTTGTCCCCTTCCTTTCCCCATAAGTACTATTATTTAAAGGGCAGCACCGGGATCATTGATCTCTATTTCCTGACATACGATTCCCTGTGCTAATATTTTTCCTTTCTGTTACATGTATGGGTGAACTCCATAGTAATGTCCATGGTTTTGGAATGGGATACCTAACAAACTCATATAGTTGTGATGGTCAGGTGTCCACATACTTTTGTCTATATAATGTATGTACTGTATATTGGAAAATAACACTGCAGTAAAAAACAAATAGTATAATTTTTAACTCCTTAAAGTGAAGGTCAATTTTACAGTCCGCAAATAACGCTATGGATACTACTCATATAATACTATATAGTCGTTATCTTTTTTTTTTTTTTTAATTCGTGCCGATTTCAAACATATTTCTTCTGTTATGTGTGATCAGTCCACGGGTCATCATTACTTCTGGGATATAACTCCTCCCCAACAGGAAATGCAAGAGGATTCACCCAGCAGAGCTGCATATAGCTCCTCCCCTCTACGTCACTCCCAGTCATTCTCTTGCACCCAACGACTAGATAGGATGTGTAAGAGGACTATGGTGATTATTCTTAGTTTTTATGACTTCAATCAAAAGTTTGTTATTTTACAATGACACCGGAGTGTGTTATTGCCTCTCTGGCAGAGTTTGAAGAAGAATCTACCAGAGTTTTACTATGATTTTAGCCGGAGTAGTTAAGATCATATTGCTGTTCTCGGCCATCTGAGGAGAGGTAAAAACTTCAGATCAGGGGACAGCGGGCAGATGAATCTGCATAGAGGTATGTAGCAGTTTTTATTTTCTGACAATGGAATTGATGAGAAAATCCTGCCATACCGATATAATGTCATGTATGTATACTTTGCACTTCAGTATTCTGGGAATGGTACTTCACTGGAATTACTCTGTAAAAAGTACATAAGAATTTTTTTATATGTATTGATTATGTTAAACGTTTTTGCTGGAATGTAGAATCGTTTACATTTAGTGAGGTACTGAGTGAATAAATGTTTGGGCTATTTTTCCACTTGGCAGTTGCTTATTCTAATTATGACAGTTTCGTTTCTCCCTCACTGCTGTGTGTGAGGGGGAGGGGCCGTTTTTGGCGCTCTTTGCTACGCATCAAAATTTCCAGTCAGTTGCTCATTGTATTTCCTGCATGATCCGGTTCATCTCTACAGAACTCAGGGGTCTTCAAAACTTCTTTTGAGGGAGGTAGATTCTCTCAGCAGAGCTGTGAGAATTATATATTGACTGTGATAAAAAACGTTACTCTGTAATTTAATTAATTTTGCTTTGCTAATGGGAAACCTTTGCTAAAGTTGTGTTGTTTACAAGGATTGATGCTATAACTGTTTTTTCAGTTTATTATTTCAACTGTCATTAATCGTTTAGTGTTTCTTTGAGGCACAGTACGTTTTTATTAAATAAAATTGTAGCCAAGTTGCAAGTTTATTTGCTAGTGTGTTGAACATGTCTGATTCAGAGGAAGATACCTGTGTCATTTGTTCCAATGCCAAGGTGGAGCCCAATAGAAATTTATGTACTAACTGTATTGATGCTACTTTAAATAAAAGCCAATCTGTACAAATTGAACAAATTTCACCTAACAGCGAGGGGAGAGTTATGCCGACTAACTCGCCTCACGTGTCAGTACCTGCATCTCCCGCTCGGGAGGTGCGTGATATTGTGGCGCCCAGTACATCTGGGCGGCCATTACAGATAACATTACAAGATATGGCTACTGTTATGACTGAAGTTTTGGCTAAATTACCAGAACTAAGAGGCAAGCGTGATCACTCTGGGGTGAGAACAGAGTGCGCTGATAATACTAGGGCCATGTCTGATACTGCGTCACAGCTTGCAGAGCATGAGGACGGAGAGCTTCATTCTGTGGGTGACGGTTCTGATCCAAACAGATTGGATTCAGATATTTCAAATTTTAAATTTAAATTGGAGAACCTCCGTGTATTACTAGGGGAGGTTTTAGCGGCTCTGAATGATTG
Source organism: Bombina bombina (assembly GCF_027579735.1). Classification (NCBI taxonomy): domain Eukaryota; kingdom Metazoa; phylum Chordata; class Amphibia; order Anura; family Bombinatoridae; genus Bombina; species Bombina bombina. The sequence goes on along the minus strand of NC_069502.1, from coordinate 998,865,821 downwards.
TAACACAGTTGCAATACCAGAGAAAATGTGTAGGTTGGATAAATATTTTGCGGTACCGGCGAGTACTGATGTTTTTCCTATACCTAAGAGACTTACTGAAATTGTTACTAAGGAGTGGGATAGACCCGGTGTGCCGTTCTCACCCCCTCCAATATTTAGAAAAATGTTTCCAATAGACGCCACCACACGGGACTTATGGCAAACGGTCCCTAAGGTGGAGGGAGCAGTTTCTACCTTAGCTAAGCGTACCACTATCCCGGTTGAGGATAGCTGTGCTTTTTCAGATCCAATGGATAAAAAACTAGAGGGTTACCTTAAGAAAATGTTTGTTCAACAAGGTTTTATATTGCAACCCCTTGCATGCATCGCGCCGGTCTCGGCTGCTGCAGCATTCTGGATTGAATCTCTGGAAGAGAACATTAGTTCAGCTACGCTGGACGAGATTACGGACAGGTTTAGAGTCCTTAAACTAGCTAATTCTTTCATTTCGGAAGCCGTAGTACATTTAACCAAACTTACGGCTAAGAATTCAGGATTCGCCATTCAGGCACGCAGAGCACTGTGGCTAAAATCCTGGTCAGCTGATGTTACTTCTAAATCTAAATTGCTTAATATACCTTTCAAGGGACAGACCTTATTCGGGCCCGGGTTGAAGGAGATTATCGCTGACATTACAGGAGGTAAAGGCCATGCCCTGCCTCAGGACAAAGCCAAAGCTAAGACTAGACAGTCTAATTTTCGTTCCTTTCGTAATTTCAAAGCAGGAGCAGCATCAACTTCCTCTGCACCAAAACAGGAAGGAGCTGTTGCTCGTTACAGACAAGGCTGGAGACCTAATCAGTCCTGGAACAAGGGCAAGCAGGCCAGGAAACCTGCTGCTGCCCCTAAGACAGCATGAATCGAGGGCCCCCGATCCGGGACCGGATCTGGTGGGGGGCAGACTTTCTCTCTTCACCCAGGCTTGGGCAAGAGATGTTCAGGATCCCTGGGCGCTAGAGATCATATCTCAGGGATACCTTCTGGACTTCAAATTCTCTCCCCCAAGAGGGAGATTTCATCTGTCAAGGTTGTCAACAAACCAAATAAAGAAAGAGGCGTTTCTACGCTGCGTACAAGATCTTTTATTAATGGGAGTGATCCATCCGGTTCCGCGGTCGGAACAAGGACAAGGGTTTTACTCAAATCTGTTTGTAGTTCCCAAAAAAGAGGGAACTTTCAGGCCAATCTTGGATTTAAAGATCCTAAACAAATTCCTAAGAGTTCCATCGTTCAAAATGGAAACTATTCGGACAATTTTACCCATGATCCAAAAAGGTCAGTACATGACCACAGTGGATTTAAAGGATGCTTACCTTCACATACCGATCCACAAGGATCATTACCGGTATCTAAGGTTTGCCTTTCTAGACAGGCATTACCAATTTGTAGCTCTTCCATTCGGATTGGCTACGGCTCCAAGAATCTTCACAAAGGTTCTGGGTACTCTTCTAGCGGTCCTAAGACCGCGAGGAATTTCGGTAGCTCCATACCTGGACGACATTCTGATACAAGCTCCAAGCTTTCAAACTGCCAAGTCTCATACAGAGTTAGTACTGGCATTTCTAAGGTCGCATGGATGGAAGGTGAACGAAAAGAAGAGTTTTCTCTTTCCACTCACAAGAGTTCCCTTCTTGGGGACTCTGATAGATTCTGTAGAAATGAAGATTTACCTGACAGAAGACAGGTTAACAAAGCTTCAAAATGTATGCCGTGTCCTTCATTCCATTCAACACCCGTCAGTAGCTCAATGCATGGAGGTGATCGGCTTAATGGTAGCGGCAATGGACATAGTACCTTTTGCTCGCCTACATCTCAGACCTCTGCAATTGTGCATGCTAAGACAGTGGAATGGGGATTACTCAGATTTGTCCCCTTCTCTGAATCTGGATCAAGAGACCAGAAATTCTCTTCTATGGTGGCTTTATCGGCCACATCTATCCAGGGGGATGCCATTCAGCAGGCCAGACTGGACAATTGTAACAACAGACGCCAGCCTACTAGGTTGGGGCGCTGTCTGGAATTCTCTGAAGGCTCAGGGTTTATGGAATCAGGAGGAGAGCCTCCTTCCAATAAACATTCTGGAATTGAGAGCAGTTCTCAATGCCCTTCTGGCTTGGCCCCAGTTAACAACTCGGGGGTTCATCAGGTTTCAGTCGGACAACATCACGACTGTAGCTTACATCAACCATCAGGGAGGGACAAGGAGCTCCCTAGCAATGATGGAAGTATCAAAGATAATTCGCTGGGCAGAGTCTCACTCTTGCCACCTGTCAGCAATCCACATCCCGGGAGTGGAGAACTGGGAGGCGGATTTCTTGAGTCGTCAGACTTTTCATCCGGGGGAGTGGGAACTTCATCCGGAGGTCTTTGCCCAAATACTTCGACGTTGGGGCAAACCAGAGATAGATCTCATGGCGTCTCGTCAGAACGCCAAACTTCCTCGCTACGGGTCCAGATCCAGGGATCCGGGAGCGGTTCTGATAGATGCTTTGACAGCACCTTGGACCTTCGGGATGGCTTATGTGTTTCCACCCTTCCCGATGCTTCCTCGATTGATTGCCAGAATCAAACAGGAGAGAGCATCAGTGATTCTAATAGCGCCTGCATGGCCACGCAGGACTTGGTATGCAGATCTAGTGGACATGTCATCCTGTCCACCTTGGTCTCTACCTCTAAAACAGGACCTTCTGATTCAGGGTCCATTCAAACATCAAAATCTAACTTCTCTGAAGCTGACTGCTTGGAAATTGAACGTTTGATTTTATCAAAACGTGGTTTTTCTGAGTCGGTTATTGATACCCTGATACAGGCTAGGAAGCCTGTTACCAGAAGGATTTACCATAAGATATGGCGTAAATACCTATCCTGGTGCGAATCCAAAGGTTACTCTTGGAGTAAGGTTAGGATTCCTAGGATATTGTCCTTTCTACAAGAAGGTTTAGAAAAGGGTTTATCGGCTAGTTCATTAAAGGGACAGATCTCAGCTCTGTCCATTTTGTTGCACAAGCGTCTGTCAGAAATTCCAGACGTCCAGGCTTTTTGTCAAGCTTTAGCTAGGATCAAGCCTGTGTTTAAAACTGTTGCTCCGCCATGGAGTTTAAACCTGGTTCTTAACGTTTTACAAGGAGTTCCGTTTGAACCCCTTAATTCCATTGATATAAAGTTGTTATCTTGGAAAGTTCTATTTTTAACGGCTATTTCTTCGGCTCGGAGAGTCTCTGAGTTATCAGCCCTACATTGTGATTCTCCTTATTTGATTTTTCATTCAGATAAGGTAGTTCTGCGTACAAAACCTGGGTTCTTACCTAAGGTAGTCACTAACAGGAACATCAATCAGGAGATCGTTGTTCCTTCTTTGTGCCCGAATCCTTCTTCAAAGAAGGAACGTCTTCTGCACAATCTGGATGTAGTTCGTGCCCTCAAGTTCTATTTGCAGGCAACTAAGGAATTTCGACAAACGTCTTCCCTGTTTGTCGTGTACTCTGGTCAGAGGAGAGGTCAAAAGGCTTCGGCTACCTCTCTTTCCTTCTGGCTTCGTAGCATAATTCGTTTAGCCTATGAGACTGCTGGACAGCAGCCTCCTGAAAGAATTACAGCTCATTCTACTAGAGCTGTGGCTTCCACTTGGGCCTTTAAGAATGAGGCCTCTGTTGAACAGATTTGCAAGGCTGCAACTTGGTCTTCGCTCCATACTTTTTCAAAATTTTACAAATTTGACACTTTTGCTTCTTCGGAGGCTATTTTTGGGAGAAAGGTTCTTCAGGCAGTGGTTCCTTCTGTATAATGAGCCTGCCTAGCCCTCCCGTCATCCGTGTACTTTTGCTTTGGTATTGGTATCCCAGAAGTAATGATTACCCGTGGACTGATCACACATAACAGAAGAAAACATAATTTATGCTTACCTGATAAATTCCTTTCTTCTGTTGTGTGATCAGTCCACGGCCCGCCCTGTTTTTTAAGGCAGGTAAATATTTTTTAAATTATACTACAGTCACCACTTCACCCTTGGTTTCTCCTTTCTCGTTGGTCCTTGGTCGAATGACTGGGAGTGACGTAGAGGGGAGGAGCTATATGCAGCTCTGCTGGGTGAATCCTCTTGCATTTCCTGTTGGGGAGGAGTTATATCCCAGAAGTAATGATGACCCGTGGACTGATCACACAACAGAAGAAAGGAATTTATCAGGTAAGCATAAATTATGTTTTATCTTTTATTATCCGTACCTTTTGCTAGCTTCCTCCGCCCCCTGCTAGCTTCCGGATTTAGTAGTCTTACGCGCAAGAGCAGTCCCACCCGCTCTATACATATTTATTTGTGCTCACACTCGTAAGCAGAATTTTTTGTGCCCACGGGGGACCAATGAAGTTGTTATATCGCTATTGGTCACAGCTAAATAAAATAAAAAATGAATGCGGGTGGAGGAAGGGCGGTCTAGTCTGGCGGCTTTGAAGGTAAAATTAGAATTATAAAAAAATCATGAATGAAAGTTCACTTATTTTTAAATTTATTTTATTAACATATATAGCGATATACTAAAGTTGACATTTTACTTTAAGCAAATATGATGTATATTTACGTCATGCGGTACTTTGCTTATCGTATCGCATGACGTATATATACATCGGAGCTGCAGGAAGCTCCAGCATTCTCGGCTGTTTAGTTACAGCCGAGAGCTGAAGTTCCTGAGCTCCAGGCATTTGCCCTACACTGTAGAAAAAAAAATAAAGGGAGAGGGAGAGATGGGGAGCTACACTACAAAAAAGTTGGAGGTCCCTAAATAACGATCGCGTAAGGGGAGATGGGGGACCACTACACTACAGAAAAATAAAAATATATATATTTATATTTAGGTATTTTATAGGTACTGCTAGACAGCTGCCAGTACCTAAGATGGCGGACACTAGTTAGGTACGGGAGGGTTTGAAAGCTGTTTGGGCGAGATCAGGGAGGTTGGAGGGTAAGGGGCATCCTAAACTGCAGAAAATATAAAAAAAATAAAGAAAATTCCCTTAAAACTTCATAACTTGTGGTTATCTGGTGTGTGTGTGTATATATGTGCATATGTGTGTGTGTAGACATAGATTATACTGATAGAAGTAATATTTTTACAAGGTACAAGAGAAATAAAGTGGCACAAGGGGGATGATGAATGTGATGGAAAGAAAGGAAGAGCGTAAGACAATAAAGAATGGAGAAAAAAATGAGTATAGTGCAATTAGTCAGAGGCTATACTGCTTGAGACTGCAGGCTCAGTCTATATACATATATATATATATAATTTAAATGGATGCATCATCCATTCTGTCTGCCTTCAAGTAAAATAAAATCACAGCAACATAGTTAATTAAAATGTGAATTTAGATGAATATATTTAATAAGCAACAGTTAAATGGCAAACTAATAATCTTTACAAGTAGACCCAGTGAGCTAACTTTCCATTCCACTGTCACCTTGATCAGAAAACAACTGCTTGGTATATGAGAGGGCTGGACTGTCATATTAGGTTTTAGACTGGCTGACTTATTTATGGGATAGTTCCCTATTTAGATTTGGTATCTGAGGTTCACTTCACCAATTTATTTACAGCATATTTACACAAAGAATGGGAATGAATACACATTTCTTTCATGTAATTGGCAAGAGTCCATGAGCTAGTGACATATGGGATATACAATCCTACCAGGAGGGGCAAAGTTTCCCAAACCTCAAAATGCCTATAAATACACCCCCACCACACCCACAATTCAGTTTTTACAAACTTTGCCTCCTATGGAGGTGGTGAAGTAAGTTTGTGCTAAGATTTCTACGTTGATATGCGCTTCTCAGCATTGTTGAAGCCCGATTCCTCTCAGAGTACAGCGAATGTCAGAGGGACGTGAAGGGAGTATCACCTATTGAATACGATGATTTCTCTAACGGGGGTCTTTTTCATGGGTTCTCTGTTATCGGTCGTAGAGATTCATCTCCTACCTCCCTTTTCAGATCGACAATATACTCTCAATTTACCATTACCTCTACTAATAACTGTTTTAGTACTGGTTTGGCTATCTGCTATATGTGGATGGGTGTCTTTTGGTAAGTATGTTTTCATTACTTAAGACACTCTCAGCTATGGTTTGGCACTTTATGCAAATTATATAAAGTTCTAAATATATGTATTGTATTTGCCATGAGTCAGGTTCATGTATTTCCTTCTTCAGACTGTCAGTTTCATATTTGGGAATATAAACACTTTAAGAAATTTATTTCTTACCTGGGGTTTAGTCTTTTTTCAATTTAACCACTTTTTGCAATTGCGGGTGTTAGGCCCGCGGGTGCGTCAAATGTTAGACTTTATTGCGTCATTTTTGGTGCAAACTTTTTTGGCGCGGATAAATACGTTTTTGACGCAACTTCGTCATTTCGACCTTTCACACAGCAGCGTCATTAGTGACGCAAGTGTGTCATTTCCGGTCATTTTTGGCGCCAAAAAAGTTTACGTTACGTTGTGCGTCATACTTGCCGCCAAATTTTCTTCATTATTTCAATACCCCATTGTTTTTTGCCTCCTGCTTCTTTTCTATCAAGAGGCCTATGCTTTTGCATTTTTTCCCATTCCTGAAACTGTCATTTAAGGAAATAGATAATTTTGCTTTATATGTTGTTTTTTTCTCTTACATTGAGCAAGATGTCCCAATCTGATCCTGCCTCTGAAGTTTCTGCTGGAACATTTCTGCCTGACATCGGTTCTACCAAAGCTAAGTGCATTTGTTGTAAAATTGTAGAAATGATTCCACCGAATGTCATTTGTAATAGTTGTCATGATAAACTTTTACATGCAGATAGTGTTTCTATCAGTAATAGTACATTGACAGTTGCAGTTCCTTCAACTTCTAATGTGCATGATATACCTGTAAATTTTAAAGAATTTGTTTCTGATTCTATTATGAAGGCTTTGTCTGCATTCCCACCTTCTAATAAACGTAAAAGGTCTTTTAAAACTTCTCATTTAGCTGATGAAATTTCAACTGACCAACAACATAATATTTAATCCTCTTCTGATGAGGATCTATCTGAAACAGAAGATCCTTCCTCAGATATTGACACTGACAAATCTACTTATTTATTTAAAATAGAGTATATGCGTTCTTTATTAAAAGAAGTGTTAATTACTTTGGATATTGAGGTAACCAGTCCTATTGACGTTCAGTCTAATAAACGTTTAAATGCTGTTTTTAAACCTCCTGTGGTTTCCCCAGGTGTTTTTCCCATTCCTGAGGCTATTTCTGATATGATTTCTAGGGAATGGAATAAGCCAGGTACTTCCTTTATTCCTTCTGCAAGGTTTAAGAGATTGTATCCCTTACCAGCAAAATCTATAGAGTTTTGGGAAAAGGTCCCCAAAGTTGATGGGGCTATTTCTACTCTTGCTAAACGTACCACTATTCCTATGGAAGATAGCACTTCCTTTAAGGATCCTTTAGATAGGAAGCTTGAATCTTATCTATGGAAGGCCTATTTATATTCAGGTCATCTTCTTAGACCTGCTATTTCTTTGGGTGATGTTGCGGCTGCATCAACTTTCTGGTTGGAAAATGTAGCGCAACATGAATTCGATTTTGATATATCTAGCATTGTTCGCTTACTGCAACATGCTAATCATTTTATATGTGATGCCATTTTTGATATTATCAAAATTGATGTTAGATCCATGTCTTTAGCTGTATTAGCTAGAAGAGCTTTGTGGCTTAAATCTTGGAATGCTGATATGACATCTAAATCTAGATTTCTATCTCTTTCTTTCCAAGGTAATAATTTATTTGGTTCTCAGTTGGATTCTATTATTTCATCTATCACTGGGGGAAAAGGAGTTTTTTTGCCTCAGGATAAAAAACCTAAGGGTAAATCTAAGGCTTCTAACCGTTTTCGTTCCTTTCGTCAGAATAAGGAACAAAAACTCAATCCTCCTCCCAAGGAATCTGCTTCCAGTTGGAAGCCTTCCTCAAACTGGAATAAATACAAGCCATTTAGGAAACCAAAATCTGCCCCTAAGTCTGCATGAAGGTGCAGCCCTCATTCCAGCTCAGCTGGTAGGGGGCAGATTAAGGTTTTTCAAGGAATTTTGGATAAAGTCTGTCCAAAATCATTGGATTCAGAGCATTGTCTCTCAAGGGTATCGAATAGGATTCAAAGTAAGACCTCCTGTGAGAAGATTTTTTCTCACACGCATCCCTGTAAATCCAGTAAAAGCTCAGGCTTTTTTGAAGTGTGTTTCAGACCTGGAGTCTTCAGGGGTGATCATGCCAGTTCCTCCTCAGGAACAAGGTTTGGGGTTTTATTCAAACCTATTCATTGTACCAAAGAAAGAAAATTTGTTCAGACCAGTTCTGGATCTGAAAATTTTGAATCGTTATGTAAGAGTACCAACTTTCAAGATGGTGACTATAAGGACTATTCTGCCTTTTGTTCAGCAAGGACATTATATGTCCACAATAGACTTGCAGGATGCTTACCTTCATATTCAGATTCATCCAGAACACTTTCAGTTTCTGAGATTCTCTTTTCTAGACAAGCACTACCAATTTGTTGCTCTTCCATTTGGCCTAGCAACAGCTCCAAGAATCTTTTCAAAGGTTCTGGGTGCCCTTCTATCTGTAATCAGAGAACAGGGTATTGCGGTGTTTCCTTATTTGGACGATATCTTGGTACTAGCTCAGTCTTTACATACTGCAGAATCTCACACGTATCATCTAGTGTTGTTTCTTCGGAAACATGGTTGGAGGATCAATTTACCAAAAAGTTTCTTGATTCCTCAGACAAGGGTCAACTTTTTAGGCTTCCAGATGGATTCAGTGTCCATGACTCTGTCTCTAACAGACAAGAGACGTTTAAAATTGGTCACAGTATGCCGGCTCCTTCAGTCTCAGTCATTCCCTTCAGTGGCTATGTGCATGGAAGTTTTAGGTCTCATGACTGCAGCATCGGACGCAATCCCCTTTGCTCGTTTTCACATGAGACCTCTACAGCTTTGTATGCTGAATCAATGGTGCAGGGATTATACAAAGATATCACAATTAATATCCTTGAATCCCAATGTACGACTCTCTCTGACATGGTGGATAGATCACCATCGTTTGGTTCAAGGGGCTTCTTTTGTTCGCCCAACCTCGACTGTGATCACAACAGATGCAAGTCTTTCAGGTTGGGGAGCTGTTTGGTGATCTCTGACAGCACAAGGGGTTGGAAAACTCAAGAGGCGAGATTACCAATAAATATTTTAGAACTCCGTGCAATTCTCAGGGCTCTTCAGTTCTGGCCTCTGCTAAAGAGAGAACCGTTCATTTGTTTTCATACAGACAATATCACAACTGTGGCTTATGTCAATCATCAGGGTGGGACTCACAGTCCCCAAGCTATGAATGAAGTATCTTGGATACTTGCCTGGGCGGAATCCAGCTCCTGTCTAATCTCTGCGGTGCATATCCCAAGCGTAGACAATTGGGAGGCGGATTATCTCAGCCGCCAGACTTTACATCCAGGGGAGTGGTCTCTCCATCCAGATGTGTTTTCTCAGATTGTTCAGATGTGGGGGATTCCAGAGATAGATCTCATGGCCTTTCATCTAAAACAAGAAACTTCCCAGATACCTGTCCAGGTCCAGGGATGTTCAGGCGGAAGCAGTGGATGCGCTGACACTTCCTTGGTGTTATCAACCTGCTTACATCTTCCCGCCTCTAGTTCTCCTTCCAAGAGTGATCTCCAAAATCATCATGGAACAGTCTTTTGTGTTGCTGGTGGCTCCAGCATGGCCACACAGGTTTTGGTATGCGGATCTGGTTCGGATGTCCAGTTGCCCGCCTTGGCCACTTCCGTTACGGCCGGACCTACTATCTCAAGGTCCGTTTTTCCATCAGGATCTCAAATCATTAAATTTGAAGGTATGGAAATTGAACGCTTAGTTCTAAGTCATAGAGGTTTCTCTGACTCATTGATTAATACTATGTTACAAGCTCGTAAATCTGTCTCTAGAAAGATTTATTATAGAGTTTGGAAGACTTACATTTCATGGTGTTCTCATAAATTCTCCTGGCATTCTTTTAGAATTCCTAGAATTTTACAGTTCCTTTAGAATGGTTTGGATAAGGGTTTGTCTGCAAGTTCCTTGAAAGGACAAATCTCCGCTCTTTCTGTTTTATTTCACAGAAAGATTGCTATACTTCCTGATATTCACTGTTTTGTACAGGCTTTAGTTCGTATTAAGCCTGTCATTAAATCAATCTCTCCTCCTTGGAGTCTTAATTTGGTTCTGAAGGCTTTACAGGCTCCTCCATTTGAGCCTATGCATTCTTTGGACATTAAACTACTTTCTTGGAAAGTGTTGTTCCTTTTGGCTATTTCTTCTGCTAGAAGAGTTTCTGAGCTATCTGCTCTTTCTTGTGAGTCTCCTTTTCTGATTTTTCATCAGGATAAGGCAGTTTTGCGGACTTCTTTTCAATTTTTACCTAAGGTTGTGAATTCTAACAACATTAGTAGAGAAATTGTTGTCCCTTCCTTGTGTCCTAATCCTAAGAATTCTTTGGAGAGATCCTTACATTCTTTGGATGTGGTAAGAGCTTTGAAATATTATGTGGAAGCTACTAAAACTTTCAGGAAGACTTCCAGTTTATTTGTTTTATTTTCTGGTCCTAGGAAAGGTCAGAAAGCTTCTGCTATTTCCTTGGCTTCTTGGTTGAAACTTTTGATTCATCAAGCTTATTTGGAGTCGGGTCAAATCACGTCTCAGAGAATTACAGCTCATTCTACTAGATCAGTCTCTACTTCATGGGCTTTTAAGAATGAAGCTTCAGTTGATCAGATTTGTAAAGCAGCAACTTGGTCCTCTTTGCATACTTTTACTAAATTCTACCATTTTGATGTATTTGCTTCTTCTGAAGCAGTTTTTGGTAGAAAAGTTCTTCAGGCAGCTGTTTCAGTTTGATTCTTCTGCTTTTGATTTAAGTTTTTTTCTTTCAAAAGTGAAAATAACTTATTTTTTGGGTTGTGGATTATTTTTTTCAGCGGAATATGGCTGTTTTTATTTTATTCCCTCCCTCTCTAGTGACTCTTGAGTGGAAGACTCCACATCTTGGGTATGGATATCCCATATGTCACTAGCTCATGGACTCTTGCCAATTACATGAAAGAAAACATAATTTATGTAAGAACTTACCTGATAAATTCATTTCTTTCATATTGGCAAGAGTCCATGAGTCCCACCCTTTTTATGGTGGTTATGATTTTTTGTATAAAGCACAATTATTTCCAAATTTCCTTTGTTGATGCTTTCTACTCCTTTCTTTATCACCCCACTGCTTGGCTATTCGTTAAACTGAATTGTGGGTGTGGTGGGGTGTGTATTTATAGGCATTTTGAGGTTTGGGAAACTTTGCCCCTCCTGGTAGGATTGTATATCCCATATGTCACTAGCTCATGGACTCTTGCCAATATGAAAGAAATTAATTTATCAGGTAAGGTCTTACATAAATTATGTTTTGTTCCAGGTTCATCTTTCTAGATTCCCTATTTTGATATTACATTCCTATTTGTGCTGAGTTACACTGCTGTGATAGTCGTTGTAGGTGGCGCAAAAAAGATTGCTGTTCCCTGTATGATTCTGAGAAATTATGTTGATGAACTTGGGTTAAGTTTTGTCAAATCAATATATATATGTATGTTTATGCTGTTTTATTCCTAATTTTATATTCTTTTTTGGATAAATTGATACTGACACAAATAATATTATAAATTAAGCTCCTTTATTTGTATTCGTTAAAATAACCAAATGGATTCTTTAGATAATATCTCGGTATTATAAAAATCTAAAAAGCAGAATACATAATGTTCACAAACTGTTAAAAAACCTGACACCGGTGTCTGTTATTTGCATACGGTTACTACCTCGTATTCTTGCTCGTAATATAGTAACCTAAACGTATAAAAGGTTGCTAAATATTAGCGCTAAAACAATATAGTGAATGCTAAAACAATATAGTGAAATGCTAAAACAATATAAGTTGCATAAATTCTTGTGACTTTTGACTTATACGTAGATTATATTTCTATAACATCTATTTGTTATACAAATCGTACTATACATACATTTTGATAGAGTATAGATATTGTTCATGTATCAATAGACTGTTTACTGAAAGTTGTATCAATATACAAGGTGTTTTTTTCAGTATTTCCGTTTGTTGCACATTGACTTGATTATTCTATAGTTTATAATGTTACCTTCGTAGTGTATCTGTTAGATTACACTTGAAAAAGATAGAGTCCGTAGTGGAGAGAAATAAAACAGGATTGATGATCTTATTTTCTTGGAGTTAGATGCTGCGGTAAGAGGTGTATTCCGTGTACCGGTCAGTTTGATCTGACAATTCTGGGATCAAAGGTGGGTCTTCTTTCGGTCAGTGACCGATATCCTAATGATGAAATAGCCACCAAGCTATCGATGTTCCTATGGCACTTGTTGTCCAGACGCCTTTGTTGTGTGTCTTTATTTCTTTGGAAGTTACAATGCCACTTCGCTTAGGTGGCTGTCTGTGTCTTGTCCTATTAGGGTGTAAATGCTTCTTTCAGTCAGTGACCGATTCTTTGCCAGTTTTTGTAGTTAAGCCTCCTCCGGTCTTTTGGGTCCAAATGTTGGTTATTATTGTAGCGGTTTCTCTCGCTGGGTTGTGAGGCTTGAAATGAGAGAGATATTGGTAGGATCGAGCTCAAGGGGCTCAAAATCAACTCCTTGTTCACCACAATCAGTGTGGCAATGGTCTCTGGGATCAACAGCTGTGATGTTATCTTGCTGTTGGGTGTGATTATATTCCAATGAGATGTTAGAGGGATGTGTTTGCCTTAGAATGTTACTGTACACATTGGTAAGGCTATATGTGTGTGTATATGTGACACATTGGTATCTGACTGCAAAAACTCACTTTGCATTGTTTTTGCTTTGTAAGTAAAAGTGTCTATATTGATGCTTCTATTAGTGTCCTGTTTATTCTTTTTAATTAAACCTTATTAGAGAACAGTAAGTTATAGTTGTGAGATGCATGACATATGTTAATACCAGTTTGTTTCTGTGCACCTAATATCATATTCAAGGGTGTTGGCATTAAAATGCATAAGGTAAAGGCTGTGTAAGATAAGAAATGTAGATAATGTTTACTGGATCTCACAAAACCACTTCAGAGTTGCGAAATTTTCTTTGAAGATCTTTTTACTGAGAGCAGCCAAAGTACAGCAGGTAAACAGAACATTTACGTACAGATGACTGAATTCAACTTTTGACAGATTTTTGTTCCATTTTGTTCATGATAAATTAAAACATTATGCAACACTAATAACACAGTTATGTCCTACATTGTATTTTAGATCTGTGAGCAGATAAAGTTGTAAGCATCTTATTAACTTCGCAATATCAGATGGATAAATGCAGCAACTTATTGCAGTGAAGCAATTATTTTGGCATATGCCCTTCTGTTAACAATTTGTTATAATATGATTATACGTTTTATTCAAACAGTTTATAGAACATAGACAAATACATTATGATGGCCGATGTGAATCTGAAGGCCCATTACATCTACCCATATTTCCTTCTGAAGTGTAAGATTAATTAATTCTTAAGATTACCCTATACATATATTTTAGAAGCTCTTGCATTGTAATACAGTATTTGGCCATGCCACCTGTATTCTTCATGTGTTCCAAGAATCAACCACTTTTCTGCAAATACTTGCTTACAAATCTTCTATTAGCCTCCATCCTGAGATAATGACCCCTGTTTCTGGTGTTGCTTTGTTTGTGAAAAATGCCTTAATCCTGATTTTTATTAAATTCCTTAATATATTTGAAGGTTTCTCTCATACCACCTTTCTCTCCCTTATCTCTAAGTTTTACCTTCCCTTGCATGTTTCTTTTTAGCCATCCTTTAATTCCAAAGTCCCTTTCCTCTTTTGATACTGTCATTAATGTGCATTTGAGTCGTTTCAGTTTTGTATCCTAAATGTATCATTTTGAATTTTTAGTGAGAAATTATAGATTTCTCTTGTGTCCCATCCTCCAGATTTCTAATTTCAATATATATTTAATTAATCACTCCAGGAACATCAACTGTGTTATAAATGTTTGTATCATCTACAAAAAGTCACACATCTCTTGAAACTTCTATCAATATCTCTGATTAATATTTATACAAAATAAGCCAAAGAACTGACCCTCTAAGACTCGTTACTAGCAACTCTCCGCCTCTGAATTCACTTCATTAATTAAAACACTTTGCCGTCTAGCCTAAAGCCAACAATTTAGTTACATGGGATATCATGGGAGAAGCTTTTGCTTATTGGCTAGTTGGGCACGATAAGAGCAGACATTTGTCCATTGAGAATTAATTTAGGGTTTTCAGTTTGTGAGCTGTGATGCTTTTGAATGCAGTAAAAATATATTCCTAGGATAGACCACAAGTTCTTAGATGCAAATGAAAGAAACAGAGCGCTATTTAACTCAAGAACACTATTTATATTCTTAATGTATGTGTCATAGGCATTATTTACAGTCATACAAGCAAAGACCATTAAAAGAAGTGTTCCAGGTACAGTAGGCAGCCTCAGTCTAGCCTCAGATAAAATTTGCATACAAGATAAGATTAGAAAAGTACTGGAGCTGTGAGAATAAATTCTGTAAAGTTCTGTTTCTGGTTATATGCAAATATTGATGATATATAACTGGAAGTTCAAAAGAAATACTGTATATGATACAATATTAAGGTAGCGCCACACAGCAGTGAATATAAATGAGCAAGGAACACCGTATGAATACAGTGCGAAAAAAGTAAGTAATACACAATGTGATCATAAAATAAACAATAAATCAGAGAATAAAAATTCAGCACATAAAAATCGTTATAAATAATAATAGCAATACAAATAAGAGCTCAAAAACTCCTATAAATTCAGTGAAATAGTCCCCTTTGGAAAGTCATTTCAATATACAAGAGAAGATAACGTTAAGTTCAAACTTCCCTTTTGGAGAGTCCTTGTCTGGATGCGTGTGTTTGCGGTGCAGCTCCCTTCCAATCACTGGTGTGATCTCCGTGAGGTGTGGATCTGTGAGCAAAAAATCTGTAGAAACAGAAAGGGGTGTGGAGCGCAGCCAAGGAAAAAACACACTGATCTATAGTCGTTGGGAGGCGGTAAGAAACAGAGGCAGCGGCGTTTCCTTTAGCCGGCTATCATTATAGGACCGCGCTGCCTCTGTTTCTTACCGCCTCCCAACGACTATAGTTTGTTCCCCTGAGTTGTAACACAGCCCTATTTGTTACTGCACTATGATATTGGGACTTTGATTCTCAGTGCTTTTCTAACAGTCATAAAGGGACAACTTTATCCAGGTCAGCTATATATTCACAGTGGGCTAGCGGTTTACTCACAGTGGGATACAGACACTGTTTGAACATACAGTATCCAGTTTATCCGTGTTTGGGACAACTTATACAGAGTGCCAGCACATACATCATATGTTTGAGGGTGAAGCTTGTAAGTGTACGTCCAGATGTTTTTATTTGAATAAAGTGAAAAGGTGTTTTTTAATCTGCACTTAGATCAGTGTGTTTTTTCCTTGGCTGCGCTCCACACCCCTTTCTGTTTCTACAGATTTTTTGCTCACATATTACTGGAAGTTGATGCAAAAGTTAATTTTGCCTGGTGTTTACTGGCCCCATCAAAACAAATATTCTTGTTAACAGGATTTGTTTTGCCTTTAGAAAATAATCTGGTTTCGTCAAATAGTTATTATCAGGCAAAAAACATTTTTGGATTTGCGGTCAGTGGGTATTGTAGAATGGACTGGGGTGAAATTTAATTTTGCCCATGTATAACTTATAAATGTGTAATCTCAGTTCTCACTTGTATTATGGAACCTCAATTCTATGTTCTCCATTTATGAAACTGCAGATGCCTTCAACTGCAAGTTAAGAAGCAACAGTCTATGGAGGGTTGGGGGCCCCTGACATAACCTCCTACTACACGCCTTTGACTCTCTAACAGGTTCTTCACTGACATAGAGGCAAATCATCAAAAGCATGGGTGTCTTATCGGTTCATACATTCTGAAAATGGCTGATGTGGTTCCCCCCTGATCAACGCCTACTCACATTGAAGCAATTTGTCATCATACAAACATTTTCAGAAACTGGGATATAATTTTTGCCACTAATATAAATATCTCTACACTGAGATCTCCTCTGTCACTAATTCCCCTCACTGTAGAGTTTCAGAGCGTTTTTGACAGAGGAAAAAGTTGGAATGAGAACCTAAGGTACATTGTTCCAGTATATGCTGTAATGGTGGAAGCTAAGACCCAGCGAAACAATAAAAGGGCTATTTTCATCCTTGTTTGAAGTGTGCCAATTTCCACTATTTACAAATACATCTTCAAATAGGAAGGATTTTTTTTAGACCACTCACCCTTTTGAAAAATGTTGTCAACAGGATACACCCTTAAGAAACACCTTGTCCATATTCCGCAGACTACTTAAAGGGATATTAAACAAAAAAAAAATTCTTTCATTATTCAGATAGAGCATGCAATTTTAAGCAACTTTCTAATTTACTTCTACTATAAATTTTTCTTCATTCTCTTGCTATCTTTATTTAAAAAGCAGCAATTTAAAGCTTAGGAGCCAGCCCATTTTAGGTTCAGCACCCTGGATAGCGCTTGCTTATTGGTGGCTACATTCAGCAAACCAATAAGCAAGCATAACCCAGGTTCTGAACCAAAAATTGGCCCGTCTCTTAAGCTTTAAATTCCTGCTTTTTAAATATAAGATAGCAAGAGAACGAAGAATAATTGATAATAGGAGTAAATTAGAAAGTTGCTTAAAATGACATGTTATATCTGAAGCAATAAAGAAAAAAATTGGGTTTAGTATCCCTTTAAGAGTAGCAATGAAGGCTCCTTACCTTTCTATACAACTTAGTCGCAGAACGAACTGCAGCTAGATATTGAGGCCATTGATTGCTGTTATTTGTCAGCTGGTGTGAGGAGGTCTTCTGTGTCACCCAGCTGCAAGATGAACTATAAAATAATGTTACATTGATATTTAACACCAATGCGCCTTAAAAAAGTTTTTATCTAAAATGAACAGGTTTATGTCGAGAGGATGTGGGGAACCAGCAACCGCAACTCACATCAGGTGGAGCTAAAGGTTCTTAAGGCCATTCTATGTAGAACTGGAGAAGCTTTTTATTTTCACATATGCATCAGGAAAAAGGGGAATTATACTGAATAACACGTCCCTTTAATATAAGGTCATAATTTTGACAGATGTTAAATTATCAGAAGCCCTACACCCTGCATCTCTCCACGCCTGAGTACCTTTGTGAATTTTGGCCATTAACAGAAACATATTTTGTTTATTACTGAATTAATTTTGAATTGAAGCCGCCTGTGTAATAACTACTCAATTTCCTATTTTCCCACATTGCATTGTTTATTGCTCAGTAAGTGACTGACTGGCCCTTCTACATGTGAAGCATTGAAATAAAAATGTTTTCTGTTGTTATTCTTTAATTATCTCTATTTGTGTTTCTGTATCTTTTGATTATGTCTCATTATTATACAGTTACAAAAACACTTGCAGTTTAGAGACTGGTTGGTTTATACTAATTTACCAAAGAAAATAAATTATGCTTTGATTTCCAGCTTTACAAAACACACATTGCAATTTTTTTATTATTTCAATAAATGAATTAGATTAAAATCATGTAAATGGGCAGTAGACCTAGTAATAATTATTTCTTTATCTTTTTTTTACTAAATACATTCAGACTTGTTCATGTGTTACATTATGTAATTATCAAAATCATTGTATTTTGAGATGTATTGATTATTTTCTTAGTCTGCTGGAGATTGATTTGTATATTTCGTTTTAAGACATGTTCATTTGTGTTATTTCTAGTTGTCTTTGTTTTCATTCTTTAATTGTATTTTACATTTTTGAGAATGTCTGCTGTTGTTATTGGCATTCTCATAGTGTCTGTATAGTAATATATAAAAAAAAACGTACAGCCCAAGCTCTTTTATGTGATCCTGCAAACCATAAGTTAAAGGGACACTGAACCAAAATTTTTTCATTTGTGATTCAGATAGAGCATGCAATTTTAATCAACTTTCTAATTTACTCCTTTTATCAATTTATCTTCATTGTCTTTGTATCTTTATTTGAAAAGAAAGAATGTAAGTTTAGAAGCCGGCCCATTTTTTGTGAACAACCTGGATTGCTCTTGCAGATTGGTGGATAAATTCACCCACCAATAAACAAGTGCTGTCCAGGGTACTGAACCAAAAATTGTCTGGCTCCTTAACTTAGATTCCTTATTTTTCAAATAAAGATAGCAAGAGAGCAAAGAAAATTTGATAATAGGAGTAAATTAGTAAGTTGCTTAAAATTGCATGCTCTATCTGAATCATGAAAGAAACAATTTGGGTTTAATATCCCTTTAAGAAGTAGTCGTAAGACTGTTGCTTCCTAACCTTAGTGCTTGAATCTACTCATCTCTGTCCTTCATGTATTCAAAGGACTTTAAGTTATAGGGATAAGATTTTTTCAGAGCCAGTCTCTTCTAAGGCAGATGTTGTCCAAGAGTCTAATGTTGAAGGTCAATTTATGCAGCTTTCTCCCCAAACGTCCCAAATGTTACCGCCCTCAAAAGCAGTGCCCTGCGCTTCCGCTATAGTCCCTGCGGGGATTTCGTTACAAGACATAGCTTCTCTTATGTCTTCAACTATTTCTGATGCCTTGTCTGCCTTTTTAATGTTACAGAGCAAACGTAACAGAAAAGCCAGATATTCAGTAAGCGAGGCATCAGACGCAATTGTCGCAATTTCAGATGTATCCTCCCAACAGCCTGAAGAGGAGGGTACTGCAGTAGCTTCTGAAGGAGAATTTTCAGAGGGTTTAGTACCCCTGACAGATTCGCAGGTGGTATCTTTCAGATTAAAGCTTGATCACCTTTGTCTGTTACTCAGGGAGGTTTTGATTACCTTGGATGATAGTGACTTCACAGTGGTGGTTGTCCCTCAAAAGTCTAGTAAACTGGACAGATATTTTGAGGTTCCTTCCTATACAGATGTATTTCCAGTCCCTAAGAGAGCTACTGAGATTATTGCAAAGGAGTGGGAAAGACCGGGCATTCCTTTTTCTCCCTCTCCTATTTTTGAGAAGATGTTTCCAATAGCCGACTCTGTTAAGGAGGCTTGGCAAACTGTTCCTAAGGTAGAAGGAGCTGTTTTTACCCTTGCTAAAAGAACTACTATTCCCATAGAGGATAGATGTGCTTTCAAGGACCCAATGGACAAGAAGTTAGAGGGGTTACTCAAGACGATTTATGAACACCAGGGTCTGCAGTGGCAACTGGCTGTGTGTATTGCCATTGTTACTAGTGCTGCGGCATATTGGTTTGAGGCCCTCAGAACTGAGACTTCTTTGGATGAGATCCAAGATAGGATAAAAGCTCTTAAGCTAGCAAATGCCTTTATTTCAAACGCTTCCCTTCAAGTTGGGAGTGAAGATATCAAGTTTCTCTATCTTGGCCCGCAGAGCCTTATGGTTAAAGCCTTGGTCTGCGGATGTGTCATCTAAGTCTAAACTTCTAGCCATTCCTTTCAAGGGGAAGGTTTTGTTCGGATCCGATCTGAAGGAGATTATTTCTGATATCACGGGAGGTAAGGGTCATCTTCTCCTGCAAGACAAGAGAAATAAACAAAAAGGACGACAAAGCAATTTTCGTTCCTTTTGAAATTTCAAGGGAAACTCTTCCTCTTCCTCCTCCAAGCAGGAACAGTCCAAACCTGCATGGAGATCCAGCCAGTCTTGGAATGAAGGAAAGCAGTCCAAGAAGCCGGTTAGTGAATCCAAGACAGCATGAAGGACATGCCCCCGATCCGGGACCGGATCTGGTAGGGGCAGACTTTCCTTCTTCGTTCAAGCCTGGGTTTGGGATGTCAAGGATCCCTAGGCAATAGAAATGGTGTCTCAGGGATACAAACTGGAGTTCATGAATTTTCCTCCCAGAGGCAGATCTCTAATTTCAAGATTATCTGCAGACCAGATAAAGAGAGACACGTTCTTACACTGTGTAGGAGACCTCTCCGCTCTGGGAGTGATTGTTCCTGTTCCAATTCAGGAACAGGGACTGGGGTTTTATTCCAATCTTCCAAAAAAGAGGGAACCTTCAGACCGATTCTAGAACTCAAGAGTCTAAACAAGTTAATCAGGGTACCGTCCTTCAAGATGGAAACTATTCGTTCCATTCTTCAATTGATCCAAGAGGGTCAATTTATGACAACAGTGGATTTAAAGGACGCGTATCTACATGTTTCCATTCACAGGGATCATCACAAGTTCTTAAGGTTTGCCTTTCTGGACAAACACTACCAGTTTGTGGCTCTTCCACAGCCTCCAGAATCTTCACAAAGGTGCTGGGATCTCTGTTGGCGGTTCTTCGATCAAAAGGCATTGCAGTTTTGCCTTATCTGGATGACATTCTAGTTCAAGCGCCATCCTTTCAGCTAGCAAGATCCCACACGGACTTGGTGCTGTCCTTCCTAAGATCCCATGGCTGGAAGGTGAATTTAGAAAAGAGTTCCTTAGTTCCAAACACAAGGGTGACTTTCCTAGGAACCATAATAGACTCTCTGTCTATGAAGATTTTTCTGACAGAAGTCAGGAAATCAAAGATTATCAATACTTTTCTAGCCCTTCAGTCCACTCCTCGTCCATCAGTGACTCAGTGCATGGAGTTAATCGGACTGATGGTGGCAGCAATGGATATCATCCCGTTTGCTCCATTCCATCTCAGAGCTCTGCAGTTGAACATGCTGAGACAATGGAATGGAGATTATTCGGACTTGTCTCCTCGGCTTCTTCTGGAGCTGGAGACAAGGGACTCTCTACAATGGTGGTTGTCTCTGGATCATCTTTCCCAAGGAACATGCTTTAGCAGACCATCTTGGGTGATTGTGACAACAGATGCCAGCCTTCTAGGGTGGGGAGCAGTCTGGGGCTCTCTAAAGGCTCAGGGAATATGGACTCAGGCAGAGTCTGTTTTACCCATAAACATTCTGGAACTGAGAGCGATCTACAATGCTCTTCTGACCTGGCCCCAGTTAGCCTCGGTTCAGTTTATCAGGTTCCAGTCGGACAACATAACGTCAGTGGCCTACATCAATCATCAGGGAGGAACAAGGAGTTCCTTGGCGATGACAGAGGTATCCAAAATAATTCAGTGGGCGAAGGCCCATTCTTGCTGTCTGTCAGCGATCCATATCCCAGGGGTGGACAACTAGGAGGCGGATTTTCTGAGCAGGCAGACCTTTTATCCGGGGGAGTGGGAACTCCATCCGGAAGTGTTCTCCAGCCTGATTCTCAAGTGGGGTCAGCCGGAGTTAGATCTCATGGCATCGTGGCAAAATGCCAAGCTTCCAAGATACGGGTCAAGACCCAGGGACCCCCAGGCGGAACTGATAGATGCTCTGGCCCCTTGGACTTTCAATCTAGCATACCTGTTTCCTCCGTTTGCTCTGCTTCCTCGGGTAATTGCCCGATTCAAACAGGAAAGGGCCTCGGTGATCCTCATAGCACCGGCCTGGCCTCGCAGAATTTGGTATGCAGATCTGGGGGAGTTGGCATCTCTGCCACCTTGGAGACTTCCGTTGAGGAAGGACCTTCTGATTCAGGGGTCCTTCCTTCACCCAAATCTAGTTTCTCTGAAGCTGACTGCTTGGAGATTGAACTCTTAATTTTATCCAAGCGGGGGTTTTCTGACTCGGTCATAGAGACCATGATTCAGGCTCGTAAGCCTGTAAATAGAAGGATTTACCATGAGGTTTGGCGTAAATATCTCAATTGGTGTGAATCCAAGGGCTACTCATGGAGTAGAGTTAGGATTCCCAGAATTTTCTCCTAAAGGGTCAAATCTTGGCTTTATCTATTTTGTTACACAAACGTCTGGCGGATGTCTTTTTGTCAGGCCTTGGTCAGGATCAAGCCTGTGTTCAAACCAGTTACTCCTCCATGGAGTTTTAATTTAGTTCTGAAAGTTCTTCAAGGGGCTCCGTTTGAGCCTATGCATTCCTTAGATATTAAGCTATTATCTTGGAAAGTTTTATTTCTGGATGCTATTTCTTCCGCACAGAGAGTGTCAGAGCTCTCTGCATTGCAGTATGAATCTCCTTATCTTATTTTTCATTCAGATATTGTAGTTTTACGTACTAAACTAGGATTTCTTCCTAAGGTTCTTTCTGATCGGAACATTAATCTGGAGATTGTGGTTCCTTCCTTGTGTCCTAATCCTTCTTCTCACAAGGAAAGACTTCTGCACAATTTGGACGTGGTCCGTGCTTTAAAGTTTTACTTACAGGCGACTAAGGACTTTTGTCAGTCTTCTTCTTTGTTTGTGATTTTCTCAGGGAAACGTAAGGGACAGAAAGCTACGGCTACTTCTCTTTCTTTTTGGCTGAAGAGTATCATATGTTATGCATATGAGACTGCTGGACAGCAGCCTCCCGAGAGAGTTACGGCTCATTCCACGAGGGCTGTTGCTTCCTCATGGACGTTCCAAAACTAAGCTTCTGTGGAACAGATTTGCAAGTCTGCGACTTGGTCCTCTCTTCACACTTTTTCAAAGTTCTACAAATTTGACACTTTTGCCTCGGCTGAGGCCGCTTTTGGGAGAAAGGTTCTTCAAGCAGTGGTGCCTTCCGTTTAGGTTCCCTGTCTTGTCCCTCCCATATCATCTGTGTACTCTAGCTTGGGCATTGAATCCCAGTAGTAATTAAGATGATCCGTGGACTCATCATGTCTTTAAAAAGAAAATAAAATTTATGCTTAGATGATAAATTTGTTTCTTTTTAGACACGATGGGTCCACGGCCCGCCCTAGTCTTTTAGACAGGTTGTGGGTTATTGTAAGCTTCAGACACCTCTGCACCTTGGCTTTTCCTTTCTTTTCCTAACTTCGGTCGAATGACTGTAGTGGGAGGGAACGGAGGAGCTATTTAACAGCTCTGCTGTGGTGCTCTTTGCCTCCTCCTGCTGACCAGGAGGTGAATATCCCAGTAGTAATTTAGATGATCCGTGGACTCATCGTGTCTAAAAAGAAACAAATTTATCAGGTAAGCATACATTTTCTGTTTTTAACCTAGGCTTCTGTGCATTCTCGTGTTCGTATTGCACAGAAGCTTTGCACTCACAAGAGTGTGCTTTAATAGGTTCCAATGGGAGTCTCGCTCCCATGCCGTGAGACACAGCAGGAGAACTAGAGCAGCGAAGGTGGTAAATCACACAGCGATGGGCAGTAGATTGTATATATATATATATGTCTGTATATATGTCTGGGACAATTGTGAACTTGTCTGCATCACTTGTTTAGGTGATATTCCTGGGTTTGTTTGGGTCTTTGAAGGATTTCTGTGTACACCGTTATATACAGGACATGTTGTGGCCATATAAGCTATTACTACAGTTGTGATCACTCTATATATAAGCCGATTGAGACATTGGAGTGTGATACCTACTTGGGTTTGTTTTAATATTGCACACTAGTGTAAGCCCCTTTTCTTTGCTTAATATATAAATATAGATGTATGTGTTTATATGTGTATATACACATATTAACACATAAATATATATGTATGTAAGCATATACATATATATTTACAGAGAACACTTACACCCGCCAACTTTAACCCCTTATAACTGTTTTTAACTGTTTTTTTTTTTTTTTTTTTTAAATACTACTTTTTTTTTAATAAAAAAAATAATGTTCTTTATTTTGGAGCCAATTGGGGTTATTTTAGCCGGAGATCTGATCTCTGGTTAATTTTCTGAGCACTAATTGCTACTGCAAGCTAGCGGTAGCAATAACCAGCCACTTGTAATGGCTAGTTATTTATCGCCCGCCCGTAAACTGGTGAATTTGCCCGTTTACGGGCGCACAATAAATTAGTGCTCTAATTGTAATCTAGTCCGAAATGTATTTTGTGTTTTATGACGCTTTGATTTAAATGCTTTTTGTAATAAATTACATTTAGTAGAGCAATCTGAGTGCTGAAAATTGTTTCCCAACGCCAAATTGAGCACACATAGTGAAGATTTTCTAGTAGCAGGAGGGTATAAAGTGTTAGCTTTAAACACTACAGTTAAAAAAGCTAAACTGTGCTCTCCACTGTTTACTATAGTCAACATTTTATGTATGAAATATACAAAATGTCAATCAAAGAAACAACTATAGTGGACTTATTGGCTGCAAGTGGCACTCATTTTGTTGGAGGGAGATTCTCACATATCTTAGAATCACATAAGGGAACAATTATGAGATGAAAAATGATTTGCTTCTCTATGAAAAATTGTACAACTGTTGCTCAATATTAATATCAAACAAACAATATTAAGATTGTTATTTTCTAGGGTAACATTTTCTATGGCTTCACTTAATTCATTCATAATCGTAGTACAGTGAGTCTTTTTATCTGTTGCTTAGAGCAATGGCTTACAGCTTTATCTGAGCATGAGTTGCTTGTACTATCAGCAGATTCTTGCTTCTGGGAGTTATTAGAGGTTCATATGCATTTAGGGATTTTACCTAAGGCAAGGTTACCAACACTAATAAAGACACTGAAATTAATATGTTGTGCCTTCATTTATTTTACAAACAAATGGTTTGATGTTAGCAATTTGTAAAGTTTTGTCTGATTTCATATTTACCAAATTATTCTTTGAGACGAAAGGCCTTAAGTCTTTGTTTTTTTCTGGATTTATCCCAGAAGTAGGAAAGTCCAAAAACTACCTTGGTGTCTGACAGACTCTGTAGGGCAATGATATATTGTACTAGAATCACAGAAGGGGATACCAGGAACCATTAACACTGTGTAACTGACGTTACTATGACCATGGATATGCACCCAGATCGCTCCATATAGATGAAAACATAGCCTTTATTTATACCTCCCAACATTTGTGAATGTGAGTCACTGCATGGTCTAATTTTTGCAACTTTGCAGGTATGGTCTGTAACTTTTTCAATATACTCCTAAAGTAGGACTGTGAATGGTCATGTGACACATCCTCCTCATTCCTTTTAAGAGAAAGAGTACCCCTTTGTATATTGCAACATGCAATAAGAAAAATGCACATATGTACTTTATCATATTTACAAACTGAAGCTGAACACTGACGGAAAACACTTAAAATTGCCATATTAATTGACATCAATTACCACCAGTTTAATACCACAAACATGTCTCAGCCATTGGTTCCTTTTGATGCAAAGAAAATGACATAATTAGAAATTATCAATAGCTGTAACAATGCTTCTTCAAAGCTGTTTCGGTTGTCCTGAACCTCAGTGGAAGACAAA